>NC_052067.1:166459529-166759529 GCF_015852505.1 Tachyglossus aculeatus | reverse complement strand
AGTAAGCGCTTAACAAATGTCATCATTATTATTATCATTATTATTATTAAATGACAGATATGTACATAAGTGGTGTGGGGCTGGGGGCGGGGATGAATAAAGAGAGCGAGTCAGGGTGACGCAGAAAGGAGTAGGAGGAGAGGAAAAAGAGGGGGTTAGTCAAGGAAGGCCTCTTGGAGGAGATGGGCCTTCAATAAGGCTCAGAAGGGGGGAAGAGTCATCGTCTGTCGGCTTTGAGAAGGGAAGGCGTAGCACAGTCCCTATGCCATGTAGGGCTCACAGTCTCCATCCCTATTTGACAGATGAGGGAACTGAGGCCCAGAGAAGTGAAGTGATTTGTCCAAGGTCACACAGCAGATATGTGGCAGAGGTGGGATGAGAACCCAGGACCTTATGACTCTCAGGCCCCGGCTCTATCCACTAGGTCATGCTGCTTCTACTTAATGTTGCCAACTTGTACTTCCCAAGCGCTTAGTACAGTGTTCTGCACAGAATAAGCACTCAATAAATACGATTGAATGAATGAATGAATAATGGGGAGGAGTCAGAGTAGCAGCTGGTCAGGGAATTCCTCACACTGCCTGCTAGGAGCTTAAAGCTAGAGGCTGCAGCACAGATGAGGAGCATATCAGGTGGCGGGACAAAAGAGGAAAATTTGTTTTCTCTTTTTTTATCTGGGGGAGATGGGGAAGGGAGACTTCTGCAGCCCGAGAGGAGAGGCTGGGGACTATTAAGTAGCAAGGCTGGTTTTTAAAAAGCAAGGCGTAGTGAATCGAGCACAGCCTGGGAGTCAGAAGGTCATGGGTTCTAATTCCGGCTCCGCCACCTGTCTGCTGTGTGGCCTTGGACAAGTCACTTCGTTTCTCTGGGCCTCAGTTCCCTCATCTGTACAATGGAGATTAAGACTGAGAGCTCCTTGCAGGCAGGAACTGGGTCCAATCCGATTTGCTTGTATCCCCCGCCTTGCTCTTAGTACAGTACATGGCATGTAGTAAGTGCTTAACAAATACCATAGCTGTTATTATTTTTATGAAGGATTTAGCTTCAGGCAAGGTTGCCAGTCACATCCTTCGTTCTCCCAACCCTAGTAAATCATTTTATTTTTAATTCTACTTCTGCTCAGACTGGTGACATTGGACCTAGAAAACACCAGGCAGTCCAGGAGGTCCACCTAGAAATGGCAATGGATTGAATTCCTGTTTCTCAAGCAAGCTTTTCCCTTTACGTTGGCATAACTGCTCTGATACTATCAGACCCATTTTCAGAGCTGAACACCACCAACAAAACAGTTGGGGAAAAAGGACAGAACATTGAGCCCATAAACATAATGATGATTTGATATGGCTACTTACAGTAATTCCTGTGGCAGAAGAATGTGGGGAAGGTTACCATTTTTTTCTGCTTTTAGAAAAAAGGCAAGGGGGATTGGAATCGCTGTTGGCTCTTTTGCTGCCCTTGTGCCAATGACGTGGTAAGATTCTTGCCAGCCTTTGCCCTACACCAGCCGTGCACTGGTGAAAGAAAGAAACGAGGACCTTCTTCAAGAAAAGTGGCCCAATGCATCAAATTATGATAACTGACCAGAGACATAGAAAGTCTGCCAAGAATGGAAAGATGACAATATCTTAGAAACTCAACTCATCATTAAATTAAATCTTCATCCCTCTGACTTGGTGAGCACAATATGGAAGAGGGACTGTGTCCAGGCTGATTGTCTTGTATCTAATAATAATAGTAATTATGGTATTTGTTAAGCACTTACTATGTGCCAGGCACTTACTCTTATTACGTACCAAGCGATGGGGTGGATAAAAGCAGCGTGGATAAAAGCAGCATGGCTCAGTGGAAAGAGCCTGCGCTCTGGAGTCAGAGGTCATGGGTTCAAACCCTGACTCCGCCAATTGTCAGCTGTGTGACTTTGGGCAAGTCATTTAACGTCTCTGTGCCTTAGTGACCTCATCTGTAAAATGGAGATTAAGAATGTGAGGCCCCCGTGGGACAACCTGATCACCTTGTTACCTCCCCAGTGCTTAGAACAGTGCTTTGCACATAGTAAGCACTTAACAGATACCATCATTATTATTATTATTACAAGAAAATAGGGTTGGACGCAGTCCCCGTCCCAGGTGAGGCTCACAGTCTCAATCCCTATTTTACAGATGAGGTAACTAAGGCACAGAGAAGTGAAGTAACTTGCCCAAGGTCACACAGCAGACAAGTAGCAGAGCGGGGATTAGAATCCATGACCTTTTTACTCCCAGGCCCGGGCTCTATCCACTAGGTCACGCTGCTTCTCTACCCCAGCGGTTAGTACAGTGGCTGGCACATACGTTCATTCATTCATTCATTCATTCATTCAATCATATTTATTGAGCGCTTACTGTGTGCAGAGCACTGTACTAAGTGCTTGGGAAGTACAAATCGGCAACATATAGAGACGGTCCCTACCCAACAACGGGCTCACAGTCTAGAAGGGGGAGACAGACAATAAAACAAAACATTCATTCATTCAATTCATTTAGTCATTCATTCATTCAGTCAGTCATATTTATTGAGCGCTTACTGTGTGCAGAGCACTGTACTAAGCGCTTGGGAAGTACAAGTAGTCATATTTATTGAGTACAGAGCACTGTACTAAGCGTTTGGGAGAGTACAATACAACAATCAATAGACACATCACCTGCCCACAACGAGCTTACAGTCTAGAGGGGGAGCCAGCCATCCATAGAACTAAATAAATTACAGCTCTAGAAATAAATTAAAGACCTAGTAATCAATTACAGCTATATAAATCAATTACAGATGCCGAGCATACTAAGCACATAACAAAGACTATAAAAAATGAAACTAAAACCGAAAACAAACATGATGATGATAAAACGAAAGACTCCGAACAGGTAGCTGAACCTCTGTTGCTGATTTAGCCTTTATGTGACGTTATCAGTCAGTCAGTCAGTCATATCTTCCGAGCATTTACTGTGGGTAGAACACTGTACTAAGCGCTGGGGAGAATACAGTACAGCAGAGTTGGGATTCCTGCTCCCCTTGTCAAAACACACATCTTTGACCACACGACAGAAACACTCAGATTATTCCTCTAAAGACCCCTCCCCTTATGGCTCAAGTTCAAGGGTGTTGAATGTTCTCTTCTTCCACATACACAGACCTAAATAGAGCCCCCGTTAAATCAGGATTGAACTAAATTACAGGGCTGCGCTGACAGCACGCTTGGAAAGGGAGCAGAGAATACTGAAACAGCCCTACTCCATAATTTGGTCCTTTTGGTACCTTGAAACTCAGCCTCCTTTCTGTTGTATGGGGGATTTCATGGCAGGCATCCTCTTTTCCTCTGGGGCAATCGTGTATCCTTTATCAGATTGTGTCCTTTTCTCCCAAGGATGAGTCACGTTTTGGAGCTGCTGGAGACTTTTGTAGTTTTGTGACTGAATGAAGATGAGAGAGGGGGCCCTTAATAACGGTATTTGGTGCTTGCCACTCATCTGCAGTGCATTCTTGGGCAAATCACTTCACTTCTCTGTGCCTCAATTCCCTCATCTGTAAAATGGGGATTGAGACTGTGAGGCCCTTGAAGGACAGGGACTGTGTCCAACCCGATTTGCTTGTAGCTACCCTTGTGCCTTAGTACACTGCCAGGCATGAAATAAACACTAAGCAAATTCCACAATTATTATTATTATTATCCATGACACCTCTTCACTGGGAAAGCAGCCTGGAGGAGTGGATTGAGCAGAGGCCTCAGAGTCAGAAGGCCTGGGTTAAAACCCCAGCTCCACAACCTGTCTGCTGTGTGACCTTGGGCAAGTCACTTCATTTCTCTGGGCCTCAGTTCCCTTATCTGTAAAATGGGGATTGAGACTGTGAGCCCCACGTGGGACAGGGATTGTGTTCAACGCAATTTGCTTGTATCTACCCCAGCACTTAGTACAGTGCCTAGCACATAGGAAGTGCCTAACATATACCACAATTATTTTATTATTAGTAGTAGTAGTATGCTGACACATCGTGTCTAGGAATCCTTCCTTACGAACCAGGAAGGAGGAGACACAGCAGAGTGGAAGAGATTTCTGTTCAGTGTCTGGTGTTCAGTGAGCCAACGGCTGCCTTTTGAAGACAAGCGGCTTTTGAAACAGTGCTGTTCTTAAACCCTGACAATCTGGTAATAATAATAGTAATGATAATAATAATCTTTAACAACAACAAATAGCAACTGCAAAGCACTTACTATGTGCTAAGCACTGTTCTAAGCACTAGGGTAGATACAAGGTAATCAGGTTGTCCCACATGAGGGTTCACACTTTTACTTTCACGTCTTTCCCAGAACAACCCACCTTCCTCTGCAATCATTCTGGTAGTGGATCCAGAGAGCTTTTTTGGGGGAGAAATATGCAATTGTCTCCTTCCGCACAGTCAACTCGAGTTTCCTCCCTGGACTCTCTCCCAGCCCGCTGCCGCCCAGCACGGGTGAGTTTTGTCTTGCAGCAGTTTGCCTACCACTCGCTAGCCACTGCCCAACCAAGAATGGAATGGACAGGCCTCTGCTTGACTCTCTCTCCCCTATCCAAGAATGATAGAGGAATGGAAGCCCTCCAGGTGCAACCCTGATACAGTACAGGCTCAATCTAAAGATGCATCAGTACCCTAGTTCTATTTCACTTTTTTTAATCCAGAGAGTCATCAAGAGCTTACACAAGGAGCGATTGATATTGCAAACCAAAAATGCCAAAGAGCTATTAAAACCAACCTTTGGACAACCAGGACAGGCAAGGGGTGAGCCGTGTGTGTGAATGGATTCTCCCAAGCACAGTGCTCTGCATAGAGTAGGCGCTCAAGAACTACTACTGATTGACTGATGGGGTAAACACAAGATACTTTTGTTCTGGGGAGCTCGAGAGTACCTTAAAAGAGCAGATGGAGTGAGAGCTTTGTCCTTTTAATGATGCGGCAAGTTAATTGGACAGTTTTCCCCCAAGGCTGCGATAGCGTTTCATTAATTAAATATTTGTAAAACACTTGGAGATTTTCTGTCTGGACGAGGTATAAAATGAAAAATAGCCCTGTTACTTTGGGAGCCTAATTAAGGAAATGAATGGATTCCATTTCCTTTTTAACCAGAAGCAGAACAGGGAAGCAGGACCCGGGGAAGCCAGGAGTGCAAGTCCTCAATAATATTCCCAAGTGATATTCCAGAAAAAAAAAAAGTCCCTAAACCCCCAACAATAATCCTCAGTATTGAATGAGGGAGACAGGACTGAGCAAGACAAGGGTTTCTTTGGCCAAGAGCGAAAACAGAAGCAGCATGGCCTAGTGGATAGAACCCAGGCCTGGGAGTCAGAAGGACCTGGGTTCTAATCCCGCCTCCACTCACAGTAAACACTCATTCATTCATTCAATCATATTTATTGAGAGCTTACTGTGTGCAGAGCACTGTACTAAGTGCTTGGGAAGTACAAGTTGGCAACATATAGAGACGGTTCCTACCCAACAACAGGCTCATAGTCTAGAAGGGGGAGACAAACAACAAAACAAAATATATTAACAAAATAAAATAAATAGAATAGTCAATATGTACAAGTAAAATAGAGTAATAAATCTGTACAAACATATATACAGGTGCTGTAGGGCGGGGAAGGGGGTAGGGCAGGGGGGATGCAGAGGGGGAGAGGAAGGAGGGGGCTCAGGCTGGGAAGGCCTCCTGGAGGAGGTGAGCTCTCAGTAGGGCTTTGAAGGGAGGAAGAGAGCTAGCTTGGCGGATGTGCGGAGGGAGGACATTCCAGGCCAGGGGGAGGACGTGGGCCGGGGCCGACTGTGGGACAGGCGAGAACGAGGCACAGTGAGGAGATTAGCAGCAGAGGAGCGGAGGGTGCGGGCTGGGCTGGAGAAGGAGAGAAGGGAGGGGAGGTAGGAGGGGGCTTGGTGATGGACAGCCTTGAAGCCCAGGGTGAGGAGTTTCTGCCTGATGCATAGGTTGACTGGTAGCCACTGGAGATTTTTGAGGAGGGAAGTAACATGTCCAGAGCATTTCTGCACAAAGATGATCTGGGCAGCAGCATGAAGTATAGATTGAAGTGGGGAGAGACAGGAGGAAGGGAGATCAGAGAGGAGGTTGATGCAGTAATCCGGTTGTGATAGGATGAGAATAATTGCAACTGAATTAATGAATCAGTGAATGAGTCTCTGCTGTGTAACCTTAGCTAAGTTACTTCACTTCATCATCAATCGTATTTATTGAGCGCTTACTATGTGCACAGCACTGTACTAAGCGCTTGGGAAGTACAAATTGGCAACATATAGAGACAGTCCCTACCCAACAGTGGGCTCACAGTCTAGAAGGGGGAGACAGAGAACAAAACCAAACATACTAACAAAATAAAATAAATAGAATAGATATGTACAAGTAAATATCAGTTTAAAACTGGTTCACACGGGCCCCTGGCAAATCGGGGGCCTCGGCCTGGAATTCCCTGTTCCACTTGGTTTACTTTGCTCTAAAATCCATTTGTTTGTATTTTGGGTAGTCCATGGTATTTGCCAAAGCCTTCTCCAAGACCAAATTTCAAAGGAATTGATGTTCTTTCTATCCTGTTTTTTTACAGTCCAGTTTTCAGATCCATACATTGTCACTGGAAACACCACAGAACTGACAATTTTTATTTTCATGGCAATTTTTACATCAGCATATTTTGTGAGTTTTTCCACATGGCAAGTCTTCCTAACATTAATCTTTGGCGTATTTCTTAGCTACTAGTTCCTACATTATTGATTATCAATCCCAGGAGGGAAAAATTGTCAACTATATCAATCTTCTCTCCATCCACTACAAATGTGTTAAACCTTCCAGTTGTCATGATCTTTGCTTCCTTGACATTCAAACGTAGGCCCATCGTTTTGCTCTGTTCCTTAACTTTTAATAATAAGCCCTTCAGATCTTCGCTTTCTGCTAATAGAGTTTTATCACCAGCATAACGAAGGTTGTTTATATTCCTTCCTCCAATCTTTACTCCCCATTTGTCTTCATCCAATCCGGCTTCTCTCATTAGGTATTCAGTGTAAGATAATATACATTCTTGTCTTACGCCCTTAATAGTGGGAAACCAATCTGTTTCTCCAGATTCTGTTCATACCGTAGCTTCCTGTTTGTCATGCAGATTCCATATTAATGCAATGAAATAGTCTGCCAGGCCTATTTTCCTTAATGTGCTCCAGAGTTTCTAGTGATCCACACAGTCAAAGGCCTTACTGTAATCAATAAAGCACATGCTGACTTCCTTTGATAGACTCTTGTCCTTTCAATTATCCAACGGACATCAGCAATGATATCTCGCGTCCCTAGTCCTTTCTGGAATTCATTCATTCATTCAATCGTATTTATTGAGCACTTACTGTGTGCAGAGCACTGTACTAAGTGCTTGGGAAGTACAAGTTTCTACTTGAACCTAGGGCAATTCACGTTCCATATAGGTCTCTGTTCAATGCTGTATAACTTTTTGCAGTACTTCACATGCATGTGAGATCAAGGAAACGGTACAATAATTGTCGCATTTAGTTGTATCACCTTTCTTCAGTACTGGAACATAAACTGATCTCTTCCAATCAGATGGCCCTTAAGTGCTGACATAATTTAGTAAGGACTTTAACTGATTTTTCTTTAGCTGCCTGAAACACCTCAGTAGGAAGCCTATCAAAGCCAGCTGCCTTATTTTTGGCGATACAGTGTAAAGCCGATCTAACTTCACTTTCCATGATGAGTGGCTCTAATTCAAAGGGAGTGCCTTCAAATACTTCTTGTATATTGCTCTCTTTCTTCCTGCGGGTATTCTTTTCATCTATGTTTGATTTCACTAGCATCATTTATCATCAGTCCATCTTTGTTTTTGACAAGGCCAATCCAAGGACCAAATGTTCCCTTAATTTCCTTAATCTTCTGAAACAGTGATCTTGTCCACCCACATTGGTTACTGACTTCCATTTCTTTACACACGCTGTTATGATATTCCTGTTTGTCCTCCCTGGCGGAGCACTGGAATTCTCGGCTCAGTTCTTTAACCAGGTTATTTTGACCTCTGATTTTTGCTTCCTTCCTTTTTTTGGTTCCTTCCAGAGTTACGTTTGACATCCATTTTGGCTTTTTCTTCTTCCTGACCATGATACCAAACATGAAATGGAGAAATGCATAAGTACATAACAAACGCTCAATAAATACCACAAATGTCATCCCTCTAGACTGTAAACTCATTGTGGGCAGGGATCATGTCTTCCAACTCCATTATATGGCATAGTGGACACAGCACAAGACTGGGAAGACAAGGCCATCAGTTCAAATCTCAGCTCCACTTGTCTGTTATGGGACCTTGGGCAAGTCAATTCACTTCTCTGGGCCTCAGTTACCTCATCGGTAAAATGAGAATTGAGTCTGTGAGCCCCACTTGGGACAGGGGTTGTGTCCATCTCGATTTCCTTGTATCCAGCCTAGTGTTTAGTACAGTACCTGGCATCTAGTAAGTGCTTAATACATACTACAATTATCATTATTATTATATTGTACGCTCCCAAGTGCTCAGGATAGTGCTCTGCACAGAGTGAGCACTCAATAAATCCGATTGATAGATTGATCAGGTCCTGCTTAGGGTGAATTTTGAGCAGTTGGTTTAATAATAATGAGGATAATAATATTAACAATTTTGGCATTTGCTAGTTGCTTACTATGTGCCAAGCAAAGTACTAAGCACTGGGGTGGATATAAGCAAATTAGGTTGGACAGAGTCCCTGGCCCATGTGGGTGGGGTTCACAGCCTCAATCCCCATTTTACAGGGGAGGGAACTGAGGCTCAGAGAAGTGTAGTGACTTGCCCTAGGTCCCAGAGCAGACATGTGGTGGAGCTGGGATTAGAACCCATGACCTTCAGACTTCCAGTCCTGTGCTCTATCCACTACGCCATGTTGCTTCTCTAACTTAATAATAATAATAATAATGGTTTTTGTTAAGAGCTTCCTATGTGCCGGGCACAGTAATAATAATAATAATAATGATGGCATTTGTTAAGCGCTTACTATGTGCAGAGCACTGTTCTAAGTGCTGGGGGGGGCAATACAAGGTGATCAGGTTGCCCCACGTGGTGCTCACAATCTTAATCCCCATTTTACAAATGAGGTAACTGAGGCTCAGAGAAGTTAAGTGACTTGCCCAAGGTCACACAGCAGTCATGTGGCGGAGTAGGGATTAGAACCCATGACCTCTGACTCCAAAGCCCGTGCTCTTTCCACTGAGCCACGCTGCTTCTACTAAGCGCTGGGGCAGATACAAGCAAATCAGGTTGGACACAGTCCCTTGTCCCCAGTGGGGCTCATTGTCTCAAACCCCATTTTAAAGATGAGGTAAGTGAAGTCACTTGCCCAAGGCCACACAACAGACAAGTAGCAGAGCCGGGATTAGAATAATAATAATGGCATTTATTAAGCACTTACTATGTGCAAAGCACTGTTCTGAGCACTGGAGAGGTTACAAGGTGATCAGGTTGTCCCTTGTGGGGCTCACAGTCTTAATCCCCATTTTACAGATGAGGTAACTGAGGCCCAGAGAAGTGAAGTGACATGCCCAAAGTCACACAGGTGACAATTGGTGGAGCAGGGATTTGAACCCATGACCTCTGACTCCAAAGCCCAGGCTTTTTCCTACTGAGCCATGCGAACTTCTGACTCCCAGTCCTGTGCTCCAGCCATTACGCCATACTGTTTCTGTTCCTTACTTCTGCTCCATCCTCTGCGTCCTCCTGTCATCCATTTCTGCAACTCCCTTTCTCTCCAGCCCAGTAGCAAAATAGAACTTCTTTTGTCCCCCGGTTTACTATGTTGGTCCACTGCCACGAGGGCTTTGGTATAAATTGGAAGGAGAGGGTGGTCTGATTTTGGTATTTGTTAGTGCTTAGTATGTGCCAAGCATTGTAGTAAGCACTGGGGTGGCTACAAGCAAATTGGGTTGGACACAGTCCCTGTCCCACGTGGGGCTCACAGTCTCAATCCCCATTTTACAGATGAGGAAATTGAGGCCCAGAGAAGTGAAGTGACTTGTCCTAGGTCCCATAGCAGACACATGGCAGAGCTGAGTTTAGAACCCATGACCTTCCAGAGAAGCAGCGTGGCTCAGTGAAAAGAGCCCGGGCTTTGGAGTCTAAGGTCGTGGGTTCAAATCCCGGCTCCGCCACTTGTCAGCTGTGTGACTTTGGGCAAGTCACTTAACTTCTCTGGGCCTCAGTTCCCTCATCTGTAAAATGGGGGTGAAGACTGTGAGCCCCATGTGGGACAACCTGATTGCCTTGTATCCACCCAGTGCTTAGCACATAGTAAGTGCTTAACAAATACCAACATTATTATCACTCCAGAATCTGGGAAGAAAAGGGGCAGGATGGAAGGGAGGGGCTCGTTCACTGAATCTAATAAAAAGAAGAATTGTGGCATTTGTTAAGTGTTTATTACGTTATTATTATTATATTTGTTAAGCACTTATTATATGCCAGGCACTGTTCTGAGAGCTGTATTGATGTCTCTCTCCCCTGCTCTAGACTATAAATTCATTGTGGGCAGGGAATGTGTCTGTTTTTTTTTTTTATTGTATTCTCCCAAGGGCTTAGTGCAGTGTTCTGCACATAGTAAACACTCAGTAAATACGGTTGAATGAATGAACGAATAATTGAGTGCTTACTTTGTGCAGTGCACTGTACTAAGCCCTGGGAGAATACAGTACAATAATAGACACATTCCCAGCCAACACTGAGTTTATAATATAGAGGGGGAGCTTACATCTCCTCCATTGACGTGTAAGATTCTTAGGTACCCCAAAGTGGCCTAATGGGAAGGTCATGGGCCTTGGAGTCAAAGGACCTGAGTTCTAATCCCAGCTCTAATCCCAAATAATAACAATAATAATAATAATAAATTGTGGTATTTGTTAAGATCTTTCTATAAACCAAGCACTTATCAGGGTGAGGTAGATAGATACAAGCTAATCAGGCCCCAGGTGAGGCTCACAGTCTAAGTAGGAGGGAGAACAGGGATTGAATCCCCATTTTGTAGATGAGTAAACTGAGGCATGGAGAAATTAAATGATTTGCCCAAGATCACACAGCAGGTAAGTGGTGGAGCTGGAATAAGAACACATGGGGAAGCAGCATGGCTCAGTGGAAAGAGCACGGGCTTTGGAGTCAGAGGTCATTGATTCAAATCCCGGCTCCGCCACTTGTCAGCTGTGTGACTTTGGGCAAGTCACTTCACTTCTCTGTGCCTCAGTTACCTCATCTGTAAAATGGGGATTAAGACTGTGAGCCCCACATGGGACAGCCTGATCACCTTGTAAATGCCCCAGAGCTTAGAACAGTGCTTTGCACATAGTAAGCGCTTAATAAATGCCATCATTATTATTATTATGTCCTCTCACTCCCAGGCCCATGCTCTTTCCACTAATAATAATGATAATAATAATAATGATGGTATTTGTTAAGCACTTACTATGTGCAAAGCACGATTCTAAGTGCTTGGGGGACACAAGGTGATCAGGTTGTCCCATGTGAGGCTCACAGTCTTAATCCCCATTTTACAGGTGAGGTAACTGAGGCACGGGGAAGTTAAGTGGCTTGCCCAAGGTCACTCAGCTGACAAGTGGCGGAGCCGGGATTTGAACCCATGAGGGGTTTCGAACCCACTAAGGCATGCTGCTTTCCATTTGTCTGCTGCGAGACCTTGAGCAAGTCACTTAACTTCTCTGAACTTCAGTTTCCACACCTGTAAAATTGGGGTTTATTTCTTGTTCTCCCTCTCCTTTAAACTGTGAGTCCCACAGGGGACAAGGACTGGATCTGATAGGATTGTGTTGTATCTACCCTGGCACTCAGCCCAGTGCTTGGCACATAGTAAGTGCTCAGCCCAAACCACAATTATTAGTATTATTAGCCAGTGCTGTGGGAGCCAGTGCTCCTTCCCTTCCCCACAGCACCTGTATATATGTATATATGTTTGTACATATTTATTACTCTATTTATTTATTTATTTATTTTACTTGTACATATCTATTCTATTTATTTTATTTTGTTAGTATGTTTGGTTTTGTTCTCTGTCTCCCCCTTTTAGACTGTGAGCCCACTGTTGGGTAGGGACTGTCTCTATATGTTGCCAAGTTGTACTTCCCAAGTGCTTAGTACAGTGCTCTGCACATAGTAAGCGCTCAATAAATACAATTGATTGATTGATTGATTGATTGAGCAGATTGGATACAGTCCCTGTCCCATGTAGGGCTCATAGTTTAGGGGAGGAAGGCAAGGAGGAGAGGGAGAAAGAGGAAGAAGGAGGAAGTTGTGAAGTAGGAGGAAGAAGTGGAAAAAAGGGAGGCAAAGAGAGCTCGTACTCGCCCAGGTTCCCTCCTACCAGCCGGAGTGAGAGCAAGATCCTAATTCATTCATTCAACAGTGTTCATTGAGCGCTTACTGTGTGCAGAGCACTGTACTAAGCGCTGGGAAAGTACAACTCGGCAACAAATAGAGACAATCCCTGTCCAACAATGGGCTCACAGTCTAGAAGACCCCCCCAACCTCAGGACATTTGGGTTGGGATTGGGCTCCTCAAAACTGGCACTGTCAGCCATGAAGAAGTTTGTCTGCTCACTGTATCTAGCCCCGTTCAATTATCTATTCATTTAATCGTATTTATTGAGCACTCGCCGCTTGAAGAGCACTGTACTAAGCGCTCGGGAGCTCTATCCTCACTCCTATCACCAGCTTCTGTTCTAAGGGCTTGAGAGACTGGATGGGGCTGGAATTGAACATAATACTCTTCTCTGAGACAACACTGGTAATTAGACATTTGGTTGAGAAGCAGCGAAGCAGCGTGGCTCAGTGGGAAAGAGCCCGGGCTTTGGAGCCAGAGGTCATGGGTTCGAATTCCAGCTCCACTACATGTCTGCTGTGTGACCTTGGGTAAGTCACTTCACTTCTCTGGGCCTCCATTCCCTCATCTGTAAAATGGGGATTATGACTGTGAGCCCCACGTGGGACAACTTGATCACCTTGTATCTCCCCCCAGTGCTTAGAACAGTGCTCTGCACATAGTAAGCACTTAACAAATGCCATCATTATTATTATTATTATTGAATTACACTCCAACATTAGCAAGAAGCAGCATGGCAGAGAGGATAAATCACGGGCCTGAAAGTCAATAGGTTATGGGTTCTAATCCCTGCTCTGTCAATTGCCAGCTGTCTGACCTTGGGCAAGTCACTCCACTTCTCTGTGCCTCAGTTCCCTCATCTGTAAAATGGGGATTGAGATTGTGAACTCCACGTAGGACAGGGCCTGAGACCAACCGGATTTCCTTATATCTACCCCAGTGTTTAACACATGTCTGGGACATAGTAAATGCTTAACAAATGTCATTATTATTATTATTATTAATAATAATAATAATAATATTAATAAACCTTCTGGGCATTTGGTATTCTTCCCTCCCTCAGTCCTGCAGCACTTACTTATGTATCGGTAAATTATTTGTTTATTGATATTAATGTTTGTCTCCCCTTCTAGACTGTAAGCTCCTTGTGACAGGAAATGTGTCTACCGACTTTTAGCACTCAGCTTGGCTCAGTGGAAAGAGCACAGGCTTGGGAGCCAGAAGTCGAGAGTTCCAATCCTGGCTCCGCCACGTGTCAGCTGTGTGACTTTGGGCAAGTCACTTCACTTCCCTGGGCCTCAGTTACCTCATCTGGAAAATGGGGATTAAGACTGTGAGCCCCACATGGGACAACCTGATTACCTTGTATTCCCCCCCAGTGCTTAGAACAGTGCTTGGCACATAGTAAGCGCTTAACAAATGCCATCATCATCATCATCATCACTCACATGGCCTAGTAAATAGAGCACGTGCCATGGAGTCAGAAGGATCGGGGTTCTATTGCCTGTTCTTCCACTTATCTGCTGTGTGATCTTGGGTAAATCACTTAATTTTTCTAGGCCTCAGTTACCTCATCCATCAAATGGGGATTAAGAGTGTGAGCCCTAGGTGGAACAGGGACTTTGTCCAACCTGATTAGCTTGTATCCACCCCAGTGCTTAGAACAGTGCTTGACATATAGTAAAAGCTTAACAAATACCGCGATTATTATTACTATGTGCCAAGCACTGTATTAAGCACTGAGGTGGATACAAGACAATCTGGTCAGACAGTCCCTGTCACACATGGAACACACAGCTTAAGTGGGAGAGAGACCAGGTATTGTAACAAATACCACAATTCCCTCTAGACTGTAATAATAATAATAATAATAATGGGATTTATTAAGCGCTTACTATGTGCAAAGCACTGTTCTAAGCACTGGGGAGGTTACAAGGTGATCAGGTTGTCCCACAGGGGGCTTACAGTCTTAATCCCCATTTTACACATGAGGTAACTGAGGCACAGAGAAGTTAAGTGACTTGCCCAAAGTCACACAGCTGGCAATTGGCAGAGTGGGGATTTGAACCCATGACCTCGGACTCCAAGCCCAGGCTCTTTTCCATTGAGCCACGCTGTAAGCTCACTGTGGGCAGGAAATGTGTCTGTTTATTGTTATATTGTCCACTCTCAAGCACTTGGTACAGTGTTCTGCACATGGTAAGTGCTCAACAAATATTAGACGCATATAAATATGAGAAGACTATAAATATGAGAAGCAGCGTGGCTTAGTGGAAAGAGCCCGGGCTTGGGAGTCAGAGGTCATGGGTTCTAATCCATGCTTCCCCACTTATCAGCTGTGTGATTTTGGGTAAGTCACTCCACTTCTCTGTGCCTCAGTTACTTCATCTGTAAAATGGGGATTAAGATTGTGAGCCCCACCTGGGACAACCTGATTACCTTGTATCTACTGCAGTGCTTAGAACGGAGCTTGACACATAGTAAGCGCTTAACAAATAGCATCATTATTATTATCACTGCACTTCACTGCACTCCTCCCCCTCTCCATCCCCCCGCCTTACCTCCTTCCCTTCCCCACAGCACCTGTATATATGTTTTTATATATATGTTTTTACGTATTTAATACTCTATTTATTTATTTATTTTATTTGTACATATTCTATTCATTTTATTTTGTTAATATGTTTTGTTTTGTTCTCTGTCTCCCCCTTCTAGACTGTGAGCCCACTGTTGGGTAGGGACCGTCTCTACACGTTGCCAACTTGTACTTCCCAAGCGCTTAGTACAGTGCTCTGTACACAATAAGTGCTCAATAAAAATGATTGAATGAATGAATGAATCTGTTATTAAATATGATTGAATGAATGAATGAATCCCCATTTTACAGATGAGGAACCTGAGGCCCAGAGGAGGCCCTACTGAGAGCTCACCTCCTCCAGGAGGCCTTCCCAGGCTGAGCCCCTTCCTTCCTCTCCCCCCCCCTCCCCCTCTCCATCCCCCCCATCTTACCTCCTTCCCTTCCCCACAGCACCTGTATATATGTATATGTGTTTGTACATATTTATTACTCTATTTATTTATTTATTATACTTGTACATATCTATTCTATTTATTTTATTTTGTTAGTATGTTTGGTTTTGTTCTCTGTCTCCCCCTTTTAGACTGTGAGCCCACTGTTGGGTAGGGACCGTCTCTATATGTTGCCAACTTGAACTTCCCAAGCGCTTAGTACAGTGCTCTGCACACAGTAAGCGCTCAATAAATATGATTGATGGATTGAGTTGCATGACTTGTGACTTGCCCAAGGTCACAAACCCAGGTCTTCGGACTCCCGGGCTCGTGCTCTTTCCACTAGGCCATGTTGCTTTTCAATTAAATGCCTGCTGGGTGTAGAGCACTGTAGTAAGCACTTAGGAGAGCACAATAGAATGACTGGACAAACGCAGGCGAGATGCCCACCATTCATTCATTCAGTCGTATTTATTGAGCGCTTAGGGTGCACAGAGCACTGCATTAAGCGCTTGGGAGAGTACAATAGAAGAATAAACAGAGCCATTCCCTGCCCACAGTGAACTGACAGTCTAGAGGGGGAGACAGACCTTAATAGAAATGTCCCAGGGCTTCTCATCCCATATGCTTCAGGGGGAGAAGATGATGGAGAAGCCACCACTGACACTGTACTAAGCACTGGGGCGAATACAGGCAAATCAGGTTGGTTACAGTCCCTTGCTCAATGTGGGACTCCCAGTCTCAACCCCCACTTTCCAGATGAGGCAACTGAGGCATAGAGAAGTTAAGTGACTTACCCAAGGTCACACAGAAGACAAGTGGCAGAGCCGAGATTAGAAACCCTGACCTTCTGACTCTCAGGCCCGTGCTCTATTCATTAAGCATGGCTCAGTGGAAGGAGCCCGGGCTTTGGAGTGAGAGGTCATGGGTTCAAATCCCGGCTCCGCCAGTTGTCATCTGTGTGACTTTCCTTCCTCTCCCCCTCCTTACTTCCTTGCCCTCCCCACAGCACCCGTATATATGTTTGTACGTATTACTCTATTTATTTTATTTGTACATATTTATTCTATTTATTTTATTTTGTTAATATGTTTTGTTTTGCTCTCTGTCTCCCTCTTCTAGACTGTGAGCCCACTGTTGGGTAGGGACCGTCTCTATATGTTGCCAACTTGGACTTCCCAAGCACTTAGTACAGTGCTCTGCACACAGTAAGCGCTCAATAAATACGATTGATTGATTGAATTAAGCCATGCTGCTATTAATAATAATAATAATAATCGTGTTATCTGTTCATTCATTCACTCATTCAATAGTATTTACTAAGTGCTTACTGTGTGCAGAGCACTGTACTAAGCACTTCATCAGAGGTCTTCGGTTCAAATCCCGGCTCCGCCACTTGTCAGCTGTGTGACTTTGGGCAAGTCACTTAACTTCTCTGGGCCTCAGTTACCTCATCTGTAAAATGGGGATTAAGACTGTGAGCCCCCCGTGGGTCAACCTGATCACCTTGTAAACCCCCCAGCGCTTAGAACAGTGCTTTGCACACAGTAAGCGCTTAATAAATGCCATTATAATTATTATTATTATTATTAAAGTTGGCAACATATAGAGACGGTCCCTACCCAACAGCGGGCTCACAGACTAGAAGGGGAAGACAGATGACGAAACAAAATCATCAGAACAAATAGAATTATAACTTTAATAGAATTATCTGTTAAGTGCTTACTATGTGCCAGGCTCTGTACTGCGTAGATAAGTAGACCTGGAGTAGATACAAGATAATCTGGTTGGACATACTCCCTGTCCCAGGGCTCTCAGTCTTCATCTCCATTTTATACATGAGGAAACTGAGGCTCAGAGACAGTCAATCATATTTACTGAGCACTTACTGTATGCAGAGCACTATACTAAGCACTTGGGAGAGTACAATATGATGATGATGATGGATTTTATTAAGCACTTACTATGTGCAAAGCACTGTTCTAAGCACTGGGGAGGTTACAAGGTGATCAGGTTGTCCCATGGTGGGCTCACAGTCTTCATCCCCATTTTACAGATGAGGTAAGTGACTTGCTCAAAGTCACACAGCTGACAAGTGGCGAAGCCGGGATTTGAACCCAAGACCTCTGATGATATGACAATAAACAGACACATTCCCTGCCCACAGCGAGCTTGCAGTCTACAGGGGGAAACAGGCATTACTAGAAATAAATAAATGATGGACATGGACATAAGTGGTGAGGGGCTGGGAGGGGGGATGAATAAAGGGAGCAAGTCAGGGTGACGCAGATGAAATAGGTGGGTTTAGTCAGGGAAGGTCTCAGCACTTAGAACAGTGCTCAGTGCTTAGAACAGTGCTTGGCACATAGTAAGCGCTTAACTAATGCCATTATCATCTTGAACGAGATGTGCCCTCCACAGAGAAGTGAAATGACTTGCCCAAGGTCACACGGCAGACAAGTGGCAGAGTGGGGATTAAAACCCATGACCTTCTGACTCCCAAAACCATGTTTGGATGCCTGAGGGATGTTAATTTTAGATTAGAAGAATTTTTAATCATTCTGGGATTCAGACCCCATCATGGGAATGTTCTGCAAACGGTAAGTGCCCAATAAATACCATTGATTGATTGATTGGGAGGCTTGGAGGGAAAGTCTAAGTGATGGCACCCTGTTAGTCAACTCCCCATCTTCCTGACTAAATCCTCCCCAAACGTGTGGGGTGACAAAAATACGGGAGAAATAGGAATGAAGATCAGGAAAATTTTCCCGAAGAAATGTCAGAAATACCACCCCGGGGGAAATTTTTCAGCAATAGAGCTTAAATCTAAAAAATGAACTCTAAGAAACAATCTTGCTTTGGCAGAAGAAGATAGAAAAAAAAATGACCTAATGGGTCTTACCCATTCCTAAGTTCCGGCATCTTTTTATGCTCTGAATGCTGTCTCTAAGAGCCTCTTTTGTTGGATTTGTTTGTTGGATTCGGCATTAATTAGTTTGCTTAAAAAGTGCATTGTTTCAACAAAGAAAAACATATTAAACAGCATTGGATCAGTTGACCACCCGTGGCACGTGCTTTCTTTCTACATCCAAATTTAGTTCCTCCCTATATATCACAAAGGCATTTCCGCTCACACAGTGTACGTAGCTGAAAATACCGGCTACTGGCAGTCGTGTTACCTCTGGATTTATTTTTGCTGGCTTTTTTGCTGGGATTTACGTTTTATAAAATCAGGCTACACTCATGAGGCACTTTGTAATCTGAAGCCTTAGAAAGTAGCACTTTTTATGGTATTCGTTAAGCCCTTACTATGTGCCAGGCACTGAACTAAGCGCTGGGGTAGATACAAACTAATCAGATTAGACGGAGTCCAGGGCTCACATGGGGCTCATAGCTTTAATCCTCATTTTACAGACGAGGTAACTGAGGCACAGAGAAGTGAAGTGACTTGCCAAAGATCAAACAGTAGATAAGTGGCAGAGTGGGATTAGAACCCAGGTCCTTCTGACTCCTGGCTCCTTCTCGCAGGCCAGGCTGCTTCTCTGCACTTCACCGGAGACACTTCCAACTTCACAATGAACACAGAAAAGAGCAAAAATATGCAAGAACAATAGAAATGTTGCTATTGACCTTTCAGAATAATATATTTCCAGTGGATTTTTTTTTTCCTAAGGATCCTTTTACTTCCGTGAGGGAAAGAAAGATCTATCTTGATTTGTTTTATAGCACTCAATCAGCAATCTTCCCCACCTGGCTATCCTTCCTTCCTCTCCCTCTACAACCCAGCCAGGACATATATCAGACCGTGTCCGATCTATTTATTTTGTATCTAACCCTGCGAGCTCACTGTGGGCAGGGACTGTGTCTACCAACTCTGTTAATGTGTACTGTTCCAAGGGCTTAGCATAGTGCTCTGCACACAGTAAGCCCTCAGTAAATCAATCAATCAATCAATCAATCGTATTTATTGAGCGCTTACTGTGTGCAGAGCACTGTACTAAGCGCTTGGGAAGTACAAGTTGGCAACATATAGAGACGGTCCCTACCCAACAGTGGGCTCACAGTCTAGAAGGGGGAGACAGAGAACAAAACAAAACATATTAACTAAAATACAATTGATTGATTGATTGATTGATTTGAACCTCACATCCACACATGCTCTTAGCCCTTCCGTCATGGCTGAGACACTCTTGATTCGCTCTCAGCATGGTCTGTGCATGCTGGGCCAAGAATAAAAGCTACTGCTCTGCCTCCTCGGGCCATAATAATAATAATGATAATAACCATATTTGTTAAGCACTTACTATAATAATGATGGCATTTGTTAAGCGCTTACTATCTGCCAAATACTGTTGCGCCAAGCACTGTTCAAAGCGCCTGGGTAGAAACAAGGTAATCAGGTTGAACCCAGTCCCTGTCCCACACGGGGCTCCAGTCTCAATCTCTATTTCACAGATGAGGTAACTGAGACACAGGAAAGTGAAACAACCTGCCCAAGGTCACACGGCAAACAAGTGGCGGAGCCAGAATTAGAACCCACAACCTTCTGATTCCCAGGCCTGGGCTCTATTCATTAGACCATTATTATTATTATTATTATTATTATTATTATTATTATTATTATTATTATTATTATTATTGTTGTTGTTGTTGTTGTTGTTGTTATTATTATTATTATATAATGGTATTTATTAAGCTAGACCATTAATAATAATAATAATAATGACATTTATTAAGCACTTCCTATGTGCAAAGCACTAATTAAATTAAAATTAAAATTAAATTAAATTAAATTATTAAATTATTAATTAAAATTAAAGTTATTATTATTAAGTGGCAGAGTGGGATTAGAACCCAGGTCCTAATATACTGATATACCACTGATTGACTGACTGATTGATAAAGGCTGGGACAAGATAATCAGGTCAGAAGGAGGCCTTGTCCCACAGTAGAACTTCTAGTTTGAAGGTCTTAGATCTGAATCAGCTTAATTTATAGAGGTTCAGTGCCCTCAAATGGATTTTTTTTTCTATGACAAGCACATGAGGAAGCAGGCGAGGGTGGAGAATGCTTTGATGCATCTATTGTTAAAGCGGTTGAGAGGAATCAAAGACCCCCCCGATATTTCATTCAGCAAATCCACTCCAGTCAGGTGTAACATGGCAGCATGATTTAGTGGAGGGAACACAAGACTGGGTGTCAGGAAGCACTATTGTACTATTGTACTCTCCCAGGCACTCAGTACAGTGCTCTGCATACAGTGGGCTCTCAATAAATACGACTGAATAAATGAGGGATAGTCCCAATTATACCGCTGGCATGCAGTATGTCCATAATGTCTTTGGCCCTCAGTTTCCTCATTTGCAAAATGGACCTAAAATAGAAGCAGTGTGGTCTAGTGGGTAGACTCTGGGCCTAGAAGTCAGAAGGACCTGGGTTCTAATCCCGGCTCTGCCACTTGTCTGCTGACCTCTGGCAAGTCACTTCTTTTTGCTTCAGCTCCCTCATCTGTAGCCCACTGTTGGGTAGGGACTGTATCTATATGTTGCCAATTTGTACTTCCCAAGCACTTAGTACAGTGCTCTGCACATAGTAAGCGCTCAATAAATACGATTGATTGATTGATTGATTGATCTGTAAAACGGGGGTTAAGACTGTGAGCCCCATGTGGGACAGGGACTGTGTCTAACCCAATTTATTAGTATTCATCTCAGTGCTTAGAATCCCATCTCTACCACATGTCTGCTCTGTGACCTTGGGCAAATCACTTGACTTCTCTGGGCCTCTGTTCCCTCATCTGTAAAATGGGAATTGAGACTGTGAGCCGCACAAGGGACAGGAACTGTGTCCAACCGAATTTGCTTGTATCCACCCAAGAGTGCTTGGCACATAGTAAGTGCTTAACAAATACCATAATAATAATAATAATAATGATAATTATATTACTATTGTTAAGAGTACCTGGCACATAGTAAGTGCTTAACAAATACCATTATTATTATTATTGTTGTCATTATTATTATTCTCCCTCTTGGATTGTGAGCCCCATGTGTAAGAGAGACTGGGTAACCTAAATATTGATGATAATAGTTGTGGCATTTGTGAACTGCTTACTATGTGCCAGGCACTGTAGTCAATGCTGGGATGGATACAAGCAAGTCAGGTTGGACACAGTCCCTGTCCTGCATGGGGTTCACAGTCTCAATCTCCATTTTCTAGACTTCTAGACTGTGAGCTTCTCGACTGTGAGCCCACTGTTGGGTAGGGACCGTCTCTATATGTTGCCAACTTGTACTTCTCAAGCACTTAGTACAGTGCTCTGCACACAGTAAGCACTCAATAAATACGATTGAATGAATGAATGAATTTTCCAGATGAGATAACTGAGGCACAGAGAAGTCAAGCGACTTGCTCAAGGTCTCAGAGCAGACAAGTGACAGAGGCAGGAATAGAACCCATGATCTTCTGTCACCGAGGCCTGTAATAATAATAATAATAATGATAGCATTTATTAAGCGCTTACTATGTGCAAAGCACTGTCTAAGAGCTGGGGCGGTTACAAGGTGATGAGGTTGTCCCACTGGGGGCTCACAGTCTCTATATGTTGCCAACTTGTACTTCCCAAGCGCTTAGTACAGTGCTCTGCATGCAGTAAGCGCTCAATAAATACGATTGATGATGATGATGATAAAGGTGATGAGGTTGTCCCGCTGGGGGCTCACAGTCTCTATATGTTGCCAACTTGTACTTCCCACGCGCTTAGTACAGTGCTCTGCACACAGTAAGCGCTCAATAAATACGATTGATGATGATGATGATGATGATGTTAATCCCCATCTTACAGATGAGGGAACTGAGGCCCAGAGAAGTTAAGTGACTTGCCCAAAGTCACACAGCTGACAAGTGGCGGAGCCAGGATTTGAACCCATGACCTCTGACTCCAAAGCCCGTGCTCTTTCCACTGAGCCATGCCGCTTGCCTGTCCTATATCCTCTCCGCCACTCTGACCTAATCATCACGTATCAACCTCAGCGTTCAACACAGTGCTCGGCACCTAGTAGGCACTTCGCAGATCCCATCCCAAACCCCCGGTCATACCATCGTTGATTCATTTTGCTACAATCCAACCCCGAAGGGCGACGGGCACGTGGCCTCCTGTGGGGATGTGAAGCTTAAAGGATTAAAAGCCAAAAGCGGGAGCATTTCTGGCCTTAATCCGCAGAGGAGGTCAGGTTTCGGCCCCGTTTTGCCCTCTGTAAAACGAGCCTGGAAGCTACCCAGTCCTCGGGCCGCAGAGAGGAGGGAGGAATACTGGTAGCAGAGGCAACATTTGGGATGGGGTTGGCAATTCCTCGCCTGGGCTGGGAAAACTGGACACCGTGGCATTCCTCTGCCTTTTAATGGCATCCTATCTGTTGGCTTCAAAGAAACCAGGCCTCCCCGGGCTCCTACGGGCAACTCTTCTGCCAGCTGGAAGGAGTCAAATGGCAATCCAGCGCAATAAAATAATCCACTTAGCCCCCGCTAGATTGGAAGATCGTTGAGACCTGGGATCCTTTGTGATCCACTGATGTCCCTCCATCATCATCAATCATCAATCATATTTATTGAGCGCTTATTATGTGCAGAGCACTGTACTAAGTGCTTGGGAACTACAAATTGGCAACATATAGAGACAGTCCCTACCCAACAGTGGGCTCACAGTCTAAAAGGGGGAGACAGAGAACAAAACCAAACATACTAACAAAATAAAATAAATAGAATAGATATGTACAAGTAAAATAGAGTAATGAATATGTACAAACGTATATACATATATACAGGTGCTGTGGGGAAGGGAAGGAGGTAAGATGTGGGGGATGGAGAGGGGGACGAGGGGGAGAGGGACAGGGATGAGGGTCTAATTTCCACTTGCGTCTCCTCTCCCAGCACTTAGTACAGTGTTCGGCACATAGTAAAGTGCTTGGTAATAATAATAATGATGGCATTTATTAAGCACTTACTATGTGCAAAGCACTGTTCTAAGCGCTACTATTACTGCCTCAGTGGAAAGAGCATGGGATTTGGAGTCAGAAGTCATGGGTTCAAATCCTGGCTCCGCCAGTTGTCAGCTGTGTGAATTTAAGCAAGTCACTTCACTTCTCTGTGCCTCAGTTCCCTCATCTGTAAAATGGGGATGAAGACTGTGAGCCCCGCGTGGGACAACCTGATCACCTTGTAACCTTCCCAGTGCTTAGAACAGTGCTTTGCACATAGTAAGCGCTTAATAAATGCCATCATCATTATTATTATTATTCCCATTGCACTCTCCCAAACACTTAGTTCAGTGCTTTCTGCACATAGTATATGCTTAACAAATACCACTGATTGATTGATTGGAGAAGCACTGTGGCCTAGTAGAGAGAGCCCGGGCCCAGGAGTCAGAAGGACCCGGGTTCTAATCCCAGCTCTGCCACTTGTCTGCTGTGTGAACTTGGACAAGTCATATCACTTCTCTGGGCCGCAGTTACTTCATCTGGAAAATGGGGATTAAAACTGTGAGCCCTATGTGGGATAGGGACTGTGTCCAACCCAATTACCTTGTATCTCTCCCAGTGTTTAGTACAGTGCCTGGCATATAGCAAGTGCTTAACAAGTACCATTATTATTATTATTATCATTATTATTATCTTAACTAGTGGGTAGACAATACTGTGCTTGAGAGGGTGTGTGTGACTGTGTGTGTGTGTGTGTGTGTGTGAGAGAGAGAGAGAGAGAGAGAGAGAGAGAGACAGAGAGAGACAGAGAGACAGAGGTACCAAGTTACTTCCAGGCTCAAAACACCATGTTTAACTAACTGCTTAACTTCTCATGATTTGTTTCTTGTTGCTGATAACAGAAAGGCCAAAATGAGCTTTGGGGGGATAAATAAAAATTGAGATGACAATTTGGGAAAAACAAAATCCCACAAAGGAAGGCGTAACATCATTTGAAAATCTGCAATAAAGCAGATTTGGGTCCAAAGTGCATTAGGTTACGCTGCTTCCCTACCCCAGTGCTTGGCACAGAGTAAGTGCTTAACAAATACCACAATTATTTTTAAGAGCACTGCAGTGAGCATTTATGTCTAATTCATTCAATCATATTTATTGAGCGCTTACTGTGTGCAGAGCACTGTACTAAGCACTTGGGAAGTACAAGTCGGCAACATATAGAGACGGTACCTACCCAACAACGGGCTCACAGTCTAGAAGGGGGAGACAGAAAACAAAACAAAACATGTAGACAGGTGTCAAAATCGTCAGAACAATAATAATAATAATAATAATAATAACAATAATAATAATAATAATGGCATTTGTTAAGCGCTTACTATAATAGAATTAAAGCTTTGACAAATAGAATTAAAACCGTGAAATATAAGTATACTGGTAAGAAAATTCCCCTTGAGTTTGCAGGTGCTGCCAACAATGAGTCTGGGCTTGTGGTAGATGTTTGTTGATGAGTTATAAACCAAGCTCTAATGATGCTTTTCTGTTTTATTGGAAACACCTGGCCTGGTGGATAGAGTACATGCATGGGAGTCAGGAGGGCGTGTGTTCCAATCCTGGCTTCATGGCTCAGTGGAAAGAGCACCGGCTTTGGAGTCAGAGGTCAGGGGTTCAAATCTCTGCTCTGCCACTTGTCAGCAGTGTGACTTTGGACAAGTTACTTAGTTTCTCTATGCCTCAGTTACCTCATCTGTAAAATGGAGATTAAGACTGTGAGCCCCCCTTGAGACAACCTGATCACCTTGTAACCTCCCCAGTGCTTAGAACAGTGCTTTGCACATAGTAAGTGCTTAATAAATGCCATCATTACTATTATTATTGTCTGCTGCGTGACCTTGGACCAGTCAGTTCACTTTATAATAATAATTAATACATATTACGGCATTTGTTAAGCACTTACTATTTGCCAGACACTGTTCTAAGCTCTGGGCTTGATACGAGATAATCGGGTTGGATAGAGTCCCCGTCCCACATGGGGCTCACAGTCTTCATCCCCATTCTACAGATGAGGGAACTGAGGCCCAAAGAAGTAAAGTGACTTGTCCAAGGTCACACTGCAGATAAGTGGCGGAGCTGGCATTAGAACCCATAACCTTCTCTGTGCCTCAATTCACTCATCTGTAAAATGGGGATAAAGACTGTGAGCCCCAGGTGGGACAGGGACTGTGTCCAACCTGATTAGCTTGGATCTAACCCAGAGCTTGGAACAGTGCTTGACACATAGTAAGCACTTAGCAAATACATTATTCATTCAATTGTATTTATTGAGCGCTTACTGTGTGCAGAGCACTGTACTAAGCACTTGAAAAGTACAAATCGGCAACATATAGAGATGGTTCCTACCCAACAATGGGCTCATAGTCTTATTATTATTTTTATTTTTATTGAAAGAAAAGCAAGTCAGCCTCTCTCCAAATCAATCAATCAATCAATCAATCAATGGTATTTATTGAGGGCTTAAGTACTGTACATAGCACCCTGTCTAAATGAGTCTTTGAAAACAGAAACATGGGCTGCTGAAACATTGCTCTGGGGCCTTATTCTCTCTCCCCACATCCCAAAAGGTTCAGTCATTCAATCAATCTTTCAGTCAATCATTGGTATTTATTGAGGCTCACTGGGTGTAGAGCACTCTACTTAGCAATCTCTCTGTCTAAGTGAGACTTTATTTGCTCTTGGGTCTCATGATCTTGTCCTCTCATCAAAAAAAAAAAAGAATGTGATCAATCAGTCAATCAAATGGTATTTATTGAGGGCTTATTGTGTGAAGAGCCTGGGAAGTACCATACAACATCATCATCAGTGGCATTTAATGAGCGCTTACTGTGTGTAGAGCACAGTACCAGCTTTGGTAGACTTATACCTCCCCACAGTGACCTTACGATCTAGAGGGGGAGACAGACATTAATATAAATCAATCAACCGATACTATTTATCAAGATCTTATGGGGTGTTTTGTACTGTAGTAAATGATGGGGAGAATGAAATAAAAGCAGTAGGCATAATCCCTTGCCCTCGCGGAGTTTGTAGCCTAGTGTGTGGAAATGGCAGTGTCAACTTGCTGAAATCTTACAATAAAGGTCTTGGAGAATTTGGGTAAAGGTCTAAGAATAAGCACCTCTCAGGGTTGCACCTGAGAAGTTTCCAGTCCTCTATGATGATGATGGCATTTATTAAGTACTTATGGTGTGCAAAGCACTGTTCTAAGTGCTGGGGAGGTTACAAGGTGATCAGATTGTCCCACAGGGGGTTCACAGTATTAATCCCCATTTTACAGTTGAGGTAACTGAGGCACAGAGAAGTTAAGTGACTTGCCCAAAGTCACACAGCTGACAACTGGCGGAGCCAGGATTTGAACCCATGACCTCTGACTCCAAAGCCCGGGCTCTTTCCACTGACCCACACTGCTTCTCTATCAGTCTTGACTATGGGAGGGAGAGTGATGTAGAGGCCTACCCATTCCATTCCTAGCTTGGCCAGTGGCTAGAGAGTGGAAGGCCATCTTCTACAAGTCAAAACTCCCCTGTGCTGGGCAACAGCACAGACTTCTAGACTATGACCCCGCTGCTGGGTAGGGACCGTCTCTATATGTTGCCAACTTGTACTTCCCAAGCACTAAGTACAGTGCTCTGCACACAGTAAGAGCTCAATAAATACGATTGAATGAATGAATGAATGAACAGCGGCATGGGAGAGAGTGGAGGGCGGAGACTCAGGTTTACTGGGCAGAAGGAGGCAATGGTAAACTGCTTCCATATTTTTCCCAAGAAAACCCTCTGGATCTGCTACCAGAACGATTACAGATGGAGGTGGAGCATGCTGGGAGAGCCCACCCCTGTAGAAGCTGTAGAGTTCCTCCTACAGCCCACCCCGCATCCTCTGCTCCTCTGCCACTAATCTCCTCACCGTACCTCGTTCTTGCCTGTCCCACCATCGACCTCCGGCCCACGTCATCCCCCGGGCCTGGAATGCCCTGCTCCCTCTGCCCATCCGCCAAGCTAGCTCTCTTCCTCCCTTCAAGGCCCTACTGAGAGCTCACTGCCTCCAGGAGGCCTTCCCAGACTGAGCCCCTTCCTTCCTCTCCCCCTCGTCCTCCTCTCTATCCCCCCATCTTACCTCCTTCTCTTCCCCACAGCACCTGTATATATGTATATATGTTTGTACATATTTATTACTCTATTTATTTATTTATTTATTTTACTTGTACATATCTATTCTATTTATTTTATTTTGTTAGTATGTTTGGTTTTGTTCTCTGTCTCCCCCTTTTAGACTGTGAGCCCACTGTTGGGTAGGGACTGTCTCTCTATGTTGCCAACTTGTACTTCCCAAGCGCTTAGTACAGTGCTCTGCATACAGTAAGAGCTCAATAAATATGATTGATTGATTGATTGATTGATTGATTGATTGATGTGACCATGGCATCGCTATGGGTCGGACACGACTCGACAGCATAAGACAACAACAACTAAGGATCACTTTTCTACAAAAATGTTCAGGACATGTCACCCCGCTCATCAGAAAACTCCAGTGGTTGCCCATCCGCCTCCGCATCAAACAAAAACTCCTCACCATTGGCTTTAGAGCAGTCCACCACCTTGCCCTCTCCTACCCCTCACCTCGTTAATCTCCTTCTCCAACCCAGCCCATACAGTTGGCTTTCCAGTGCTTAGAACAGTGCTTTGCACATAGTAAGTGCTTACTAAATGCCATTATTATTTATTCTCTGGTGCCTCTAGCCTTCTCACTGTGCTTCCATCTCGCCTGTCTCAGTGCCAATCCCTGACCCACATCCTGCTTCAGGCCTGGAACATCCTCCCTCCTCAAATCCAACAATGACCTTCAAAGATTATTGAAGGCCCATCTCCTCCAAGAGGTCTTCCCAGATTAAGCCCCCTTTTCCTCTTCTCCCACTCCCTTCTGCATCTCCCTCACTTGCTCCCTTTTTCATTCCCCCCTCCCAGCCCCACACCACTAATGTCCATATCTGTCATTTATTTATTTGTATTGAAGTCTGTCTCCCTCTCTCTAGACTGTAAGCTCATTGTGGGCAGGGAATGTGTCTATTGTTGTATTGCCCTCTCCCAATCACTTAGTTTAGTGCTGTGCATATGGTAAATGCTCAATAAATACGATTGACTGAATGAATGAATGCAAGCAGAAGCCAGAGACAAATGATCACAATCTACCTCTTAATAATAGTAATAATAATAATAGCATTTGTTAAGTGCTTACTATGTGCCAAGCACTGTTCTAAGCACTGGGGTAGTTACAAGGTAATCAGGGTTGTCCCACGTGGGGTCACGGTAAGCAGTGTGGCTCAGTAGACCTTTGGAGTCAAAGGTCATGGGTTCAAATCCTGACTCCACCAACTGTCAGCTTTTTGACTTTGGGTAAGTCACTTAACTTCTCTGTGCCTCAGTTATCTCATCTGTGAAATGGGGATTAAAAGTGTGAGGCCCCTGTGGGACAACCTGATCACCTTGTACCCTCCCCAGTGCTTAGAACAGTGCTTTGCACATAGGAAGTGCTTAAAAAATGCCATCATTATTTATTATTATATTTTACCCCCATTTTATAGTTGAGGTAACTGAGGCACAGAGAAGTTAAGTGTCTTTCCCCAGGTCACACAGCAGACAAGTGGTGGAGCCGGGATGAGAACTCATAACCTTTGACTCCTAAGCCTGTGCTGTTTCAATTTAGCCACACTGCTTCTCTTAGGCTGGGAGCCCCAAATGGGACAGGAACTGGGTCCTATCTTGAATATCTTGTGTCTACCTCAGAGCTTAGCATGCTGCTTGGCACAAAGTCAGTCAGTCAACTGTGTTTCTTTAGTGCTTATTGTGTGCAGAACACTGTACTAAGTGCTTGGGAGAGTACAATTTAACAGTATAACAGACATATTCTCAGCCCACAGTGAGTTTACAGTCTAAAGAGTAAGCACTTCATCGATCAATCAATCTTATTTATTGAGCGCTTTCGGTGTGCAGCCCACTATACTAAGCACTTGGGAGAGTACAACTCAACAGTATTGCAGACACCATCCCTGTCCATAAATACCATAATCATTGAGAAGCAGCGTGGCTCACTGGAAAGAGCCCGAGCTCTGGAGTCAGAAGTCATGGGTTCAAATCCCGCCTCTGCCAACTGTCAGCTGTGTGACTTTGGGCAAGTCACTTAACTCCTCTGTGCCTCAGTTATCTCATCTGTAAAATGGGGATTAAAGCTGTGAGCCCCCCGCTCCCCGGCCCGGGACAACCTAATCACCTTGTAGCCTCCCCAGTGCTTAGAACAGTGCTTTGCACATAGTAAGCACTTAACAAATACCATCATTATTATTATTATCAAAATTACAGATAGGAGGAAGAAGAGAATGGAAAGACAAATATATGGAAGAGAAAATCCTTAAATAGGGGACTACTAAAGTAGCCAGCGGACTTCAGATATCAACCTCGAGCTAAAACAGGCGCTCAGAAGTCAATCAATCCATCAGTGTTGCTGTCTTATCTTGTGGAGATGTCTCCTACCCATACTAATCCCATGGACACATCTCCCCCAGAAAGCCCCACATCCATCTGCAATCATTCTGGCAAGTATGTCATTAGAGGTTTCTTTGTCAAAATCTGGAAGTGCTCAGCAGATTACCTGCCACTCGCTAGCCACTGCCCAAGCTAGGAATGGAATGGGTAGGCCTCGGCTCCACTCTCCCTCCCAGAGTTGAGACTGCCAGAGTACTGGGACCTCTCCAGGTGCCATCCTGAGAGGGAAATCTAGGGATTTAATAAACAGAGGTGAGGGAGGGGGCCGTGAGATCCCAACCAGGTAAGTGGGAAGAGCAAGAAAAGGAAAAGATTGGATTTGCTAACCCCACTTTCTACCACCTCCCTCTGCACCTTAGCTCCCTCTAACTCTGTCCCCTGCTCCCATTCATTCATTCGTTCATTTAATCTTATTTATTGAGTGCTTACTGTGTGCAGACCACTGTACTAAGTGCTTGGGAGAGGACAACAGAATGATAAACAGACACATTCCCTGCCCACAATGAGCTTACAGTCTAGAGGGGAGACGGACGGTAATAGAAACAGACAAATGATGGAGATGGACATAAGTGCCGTGGGGCTGGGACTAGGGAATGAATGAAGAGGGTGAGTCAGGGCGACACAGAAGGGAGAGGGAGAATAGGAAAGGAAGGCTTAGCCAGGGAAGGCCTCTTGGAGGAGATGGGCCCTCAGTAAGGCTTTGAAGGGGATGAGGGGAGTGATTGCCTGTCAGTGTTGAGGTCCCTGTACCCCTGCTCTCTGTGCCCCTGCCCCCGACACCCAGGTCCCTTGGCCAAGCCCCCTGAGGTGGGCACTCTCTCCCGGACTCCGGGTGTCATCTCCATCCAGCCCCATGCCCGCTGGCCATAACGGGCCTCTGCTCCCCTACTAAGGCCAGGACCTTGTCGGTCAGTCAGGCCACTGACTGCACACTACCCTCACACCCAGAGAACAATACGAGGGGCGAGGAGTGAGGGGTGAGAAGCAAGGGGGCTCAGGCCACAGTGGTCTATTCAGGCCCGGCCTGCCACTGCTGCTGCCAGTGATTATCCCGGCCTGCTGGGGACAGATGGACGGATGGACCAAAGGACAGACAGACAGACCAGTGTCTCCTTTTCCCTCTCCTTCTCCTCCCCTCACTTCTCCTTTTCCTCTCCTCCTCCCTCTCTTCCTCCTCCTCCTCCTCCTTCTCTTTCTCCTTCCCCCCCTTCCTTCCCTTCCTCCTGCCCTGCCATCCCCTGCTGCTCTTCCTCCTCCTCCTCTTCCTCCTCCACCTCCTCCTCCTCACCCTCATAGTGAGAAGCAGTGGGGCTCAGTGGAAAGAGCCCAGGCTTGAGAGTCAGAGGTCATGGGTTGCGATCCCAGCTCTGCTATTTATCAGCTGTGTGAATCTGGGCAAGTCACTTCATTTCTCTGGGCCTCAGTTCCCTCATCTGTAAAATGGGGATTAAGACTGTGAGACCCACGTAGGACAACCCAATTACCTTGTATCTACTCCAGCACTTAGAACAGTGCTTGGCACATAATAAGCTCTTAACAAATACCATCATTATTGTTATTATTATTATTCTTCTACTTCCTCTCCTTTCCTTTCCCTCCTCCTCCCCTGTTGTCCTCTGCCACTCTTCCTCCTCCTTTTCCCCTTCCTCCTCCTCTACCTCTTCCCTCTCCTTATCCTCCATCCTCTCCTGGTTCTCCTCTTATCTCTCTGGCCATTCATTCTCAGTCTCCTTCGTGGGCTCCTCCTCCCCCTCCCATCCCCTTAACTGTAGGGGTTCCTCAAGGGTCAGTTCTTGGTCCCTTTCTGTTTTTGATCTACACTCACTCCCTTGGTGAACTCATTCACTCCCATGGCTTCAACTATCATCTTTTTTGCTGATGACACCCACATCTACATCTCTGCCCCTGCTCTCTCTCTCTCCCTCCTGGCTCGTATCTCCTCCTGCCTTCAAGATATCTCCAACTGGATGTCTGCCTGCCATCTAAAGCTCAATATGTCCAAGACTGAACTCCTTATCTTCCCTCCCAAACCCTGCCCTCACCCTGACTTTCCCCTTAGTGTAGGTGGCACTACTGTCCTGCCTGTCTCACAAGCCCGCAACCTTGGTGTCAACCTCGACTCCACTCTCGTTCACCCTGCACATCCAATCCATCACCTAAACCTGCAGGTCTCACCTCCACAACATCGCCAAGATCCGTCCTTTCCTCTCCATCCAAACTGCTACCTTGCTGGTTCAATCTCTCATCCTATCCCGAATGGATTACTGCATCAGCCTCCTCTCTGATCTCCCATCCTCTCATCTCTCTCCACTTCAGTCTATACTTCACTCTGCTGCCCAGATTATCTATGTTCAGAAACGCTCTGGGCATGTTACTCTCCTACTCAAAAATCTCCAGTGGCTGCCGGTCAACCCACGAATCAAGCAAAAACTCCTCACTCTCAGCTTGAAGGCTGTCCATCACCTCACCCCCTCCTACCTCACCTCCCTTCTCTCCCTTCTCTCCTTTTCCAGCCCAGCCTGCACCCTCCACTCCTCTGCTGCCACTCACCTCCTCACTGTACCTCTTTCTCACCTGTCCCGCTGTCGACCCCCGGCCCACGTCCTTCCCCTGGCCTCCAATGCCCTTTCTCCACACATCTGCCAAGCTAGCTCTCTTCCTCCCTTTAAAGCCCTACTGAGAGGTCAACTCCTCTGGGAAGCCTTCCCAGACTGAGCCCCCTTTTTCCTCTCCTCCTCCCCATCCCCCCGCCCTACATCCTTCCCCTCCCCACAGCACTTGTATATATTTGTAGATTTATTACTCTATTTTACTTGTACATATTTGCTATTCTATTTATTTTGTTAAAGATGTGCATATAGCTTTAATTCTATTTGTTTGTCTACATGTTTCGTTTTGTTGTCTGTCTCCCCCTTCTAGACTGTGAGCCCGTTGTTGGGTAGGGACCGTCTCTATATGTTGCCAACTTGTACTTCCCACGTGGTTAGTATAGAGCTCTGCGCATAGTAAGCGCTCAATAAATGCGAATGAATGAATGAATGAATGAATGAATTCTCCTCCTTCCCCTCCTCCTCCTCAGTTGTCCCCTAATGCTCTTCTTCCCCTTCTTCCTCCTTCTCTTCTTCCTCCTCATCTTTTTCCTCCTCCTCCTCCTCCCTGGACTACATCAACAGCAAGAACCAGGCATGGTCTCCCATTACCTTTCATTCATTCATTCAATCGTATTTATTGAGCGCTTACTGTGTGCAGAGCACTGTACTAAGCGCTTGGGAAGTACAAGTTGGCAACATATAGAGATGGTCCCTACCCAACAACGGGCTCACAGTCTAGAAGGGGGAGACACAAAACAAAAACAGATGTCAAGTCGTCAGAACAAAAAGAATTAAAGCTAAATGCACATCATTAACAAAATTAATAGAATAGTAAATATGTACAAGTAAAATTAATAGAGTAATAAATCTGTACAAACATATATACAGGTGCTGTGGGGAGGGGAAGGAGGTAGGGTGGGGGGTTGGGGAGGAGGAGAGGACAAAGGGGGCTCAGTCTGGGAAGGCCTCTTGTAGGAGGTGAGCTCTCAGTAGGGCTTTGAAGGGAGGAAGAGAGCTAGCTTGGCGGAGGTGTGGAGGGAGGGCATTCCAGGCCAGGGGGATGATGTGGGGCGGGGGTCGATGGCGGGACAGGCAAGAACGAGGTCCAGTGAGGCGGTTAGCAGTGGCAAAGGAGCGGTGGGTGTGGGCTGGGCTGAAGAAGGAGAGAAGGGAGGTGAGGGAGGAGGGGGCCAGGGGATGGACAGCCTTGAAGCTGAGAGTGAGGGTGGGTCCTGGGAAATGAGCCTGTTAGCTAGATTTCCACCAGCAGTGCTCTGCAGCTCAGGCACAACAGGGAGGAGGTAGAATGCGCAGGCGATCCAGGGCTGTGGGTTAGTGGTATGAGATCGACAAAGGGATAAGGGAGAGAGTGAATTCAGTTCAGTAGAGAGGGTGGTGTTGACAACACCTATTTGGTCATCAAGAGAGGGGAGTTTGGATATGGAGATTAAGTGGGTCTTGATGAGTTGAGAAAATTGGATGGAGTCCAAAAATCTGAGGTCACTGTGAGGAAAGTGTACAGATTTTTAGGGAGGAGGTGGGTGGGAGAGGAGGTAAGTGAGGAGGTTGTGATTGGAGAGAGGGATTTCAGAGTCGGTGAGGGTAGAGATTATGCAGTCGTTAGAGATGATGAGATCGAGTGTGCATCCAAGCTGGTGAGTGGGAGAGGTGGGGCAGAGCAGGAGGTCAGCGAAGTTGAGGAGTGATAGAAGGCAGGTGGCAGAAGGGTCTTCGGGAACATCTTTCATTCATTCATTCAATCGTATTTATTGAGCACTTACTGTGTGTCAAGCACTGTACTAAGCGCTTGGGAAGTACAAGTTGGCAACATATCCCTACCCAACAGTGGGCTCACAGTCTAGAAGGGGGAGACAGACAACAAAACAAAACGCATAAACCAAATAAAATAAATAGAATAAATATGTACAAGTAAAATAAATAGAGTAATAAATATGTACAAACATATATACATATATACAGGATATATATACAGGATACAGAATACATCTGTGTGGATATTGAAGTCCCCGAGGATCACAGTGGGCATAGAGAAGGAGAGAAAGAATATGAGAAAGGGATCAAAATGGTTGAAGGATAGGGGGAGGTGGATTGGTATAAAAGTGGCATTGGGGCATGACATGAAGGGAGTCTGGGGGAGTGGGAGAAGATGAGGCCCCTCACCTCTGGAGAGAGCAGCAGGGGAGACCATGTCATCTGGGGAGAGCCAGGTTTCAGTGAGGGTGAGGAGGAGGAGGGACCAGGTCAGGAACAGGTCAAGGATGAAGGGAAGCATCCCCATGATGGAGCGAGGATTCCACAGGTCATTCTTGGTTAAGGCTGTGGGGAGCTTCGGGAGGGAGGGGTTGGCACGAGGGGTGGAAAGGATTTAAATGGGACAGAGATTATGGGGGCTGGCACAGGGGGAAGGGAATGAGTGGTGGTGATGGGACAGGATTACAGGGTTGCAGCAAGGAGGAGGGGTAGGGATGGACCAAGGGGTGGGAAGAGGTTGGGTGGCCGAGGGGATAGGGGAGGTGTGGTGGGAGAGAAGGACTGGGACGTGCTGGCTGGATGGGGAGGGGAATTGAAGGGTCATGGTTGGGCCGGTGAAGTGTAAGTGTTGTAGTTGAGGTAAAAAACAGCAATAACCACTTCATCTTGTGACACCCTAAGGAGATGGTTAAATCATCCTTGTCTCTTTGAGAGTGAAGAGACCAGTATTCACAAGAGCCCTGAGGAGATGGTTGAATTACCCTTGGGGCCTTGAGGAGATGGTTGAATTACCCTTGGGCCCTTGAGAATAAAGCACCCTGTGATTAGGAGAGCTCTGAGGAGATGGTTGAATTATCCCTGGGGCCTTGAGAGTGAAGAGGCCAATGTTTAGGAGAACCCTGAGGAGATGGCTGAATTGTCTTTGTGGTCTTGAGAGAGAAGAGGGCAGTGATTAGCCGTGAACAGGCTGGGTTGGTGTGGTGGTAGGAGAAAGCAGGGACTGAGTAGGTGTGAAGGCAGGCAGCCTTTGAAATCTAAAATGTGAAAATGTATGAACCTGGGTCTTTGTCATCTGATCTGATCTGCAGGGAAAGGAGGAAGGTGAAGAAATGATGAAATGGCTGCTTCTCCTCCCCATCCCCCCACGCCCTACCTCCTTCCCCTCCCCACAGCACCTGTATATATGTTTGTACAGATTTATTACTCTATATATTTTACTTGTCCATATTTACTATTCTATTTATTTTGTTAATGATGTGCATCTAGCTTTATTTCTATTTGTTCTGACGACTTGACACCTATCCACATGTTTTGTTTTGTTGTCTGTCTCCCCCTTCTAGACTGTGAGCCCGTCGTGGGTTAGGGACCGTCTCTATCTGTTGCCGACTTGTACTTTCCAAGTGCTTAGTACACTGCTCTGCACACAGTAAGCGCTCAATAAATACGATTGAATGACTGAATGGAGTGCTGGCGGCGAGTATGTGATAGGCGGCGATTCCGATGGCTGATGACCTGTCAGGCTGAGGCCTCTCAGCGGAGAGATCTCCGTGTCCTCAGGCAGGTCCCTGTCCCTGCTGATGTTGGATGGTTCGCGTCAGTTTGTGGCCTCTTGGGGAAACTGAGGCACAGAAAAATTAAGGGATATCCCCAAGGACACAGAGCAAGCAAGGGACAGAGCCAAAATTAGAATCCAGGGCCACTGACTCCTAAGCCAGAGCTCTTTCCGCTACAACCTCCACAGCGTGGCTCAGTGGCAAGAGCCCGGGCTTGGGAGTCAGAGGTCATGGGTTCAAATCCCAGCTCCACCACTTGTCAGCTGTGTGACTTTGGGCAGGTCACTTAACTTCTCTGGGCCTCAGTTACCTCATCTGTAAAATGGGGATGAAGACTGTGAGCCCCACGGGGGACAACCTGATCACCTTGTATCCTCCCCACTGTTTAGAACAGTGCTTTGCACATCGTAAACGCTTAACAAATGCCATCATCATCATCATCATCATCACTGGGCTCGTCCCCCTCATCCCCCTCTCCATCCCCCCCCATCTTACCTCCTTCCCTTCCCCACAGCACCTGTATATATGTACATATGTTTGTACATATTTATTACTTTATTTATTTATTTATTTATTTTACTTGTACATATCTATTCTATTTTATTTTGTTAGTATGTTTGGTTTTGTTCTCTGTCTCCCCCTTTTAGACTGTGAGCCCACTGTTGGGTAGGGACTGTCTCTATATGTTGCCAATTTTGTACTTCCCAAGCGCTTAGTACAGTGCTCTGCACATAGTAAGCGCTCAATAAATACGATTGATTGATTGATTGATTGATTGGGCTCTTACTAAGCTCTACCTATCCTATCCTATCCTATCTCATCCTATCCCGTCTGGACTACTGCACCAGCCTTCTCTCTGATCTCCCATCCTCGTGTCTCTCTCCACTTCAATCCATACTTCATGCTGCTGCCCGGATTATCTTTGTCCAGAAACGCTCTGGGCATATTACTCCCCTCCTCAAAAATCTCCAGTGGCTACCAATCAATCTGCGCATCAGGCAGAAACTCCTCACCCTGGGCTTCAAGGCTGTCCATCACCTCGCCCCCTCCTACCTCACCTCCCTTCTCTCCTTCTACTGCCCAGCCCGCACCCTCCGCTCCTCCACCGCTAATCTCCTCACTGTACCTCGTTCTCGCCTGTCCCGCCATCGACCCCCGGCCCACGTCATCCCCCGGGCCTGGAATGCCCTCCCTCTGCCCATCCGCCAAACTAGCTCTCTTCCTCCCTTCAAGGCCCTGCTGAGAGCTCACCTCCTCCAGGAGGCCTTCCCAGACTGAGCCCCTTCCTTCCTCTCCCCCTCGTCCCCCTCTCCATCTCCCCATCTTACCCCCTTCCCTTCCCCACAGCACCTGTATATATGTATATATGGTTGTACATATTTATTACTCTATTTATTTATTTATTTATTTATTTATTTTACTTGTACATTTCTATCCTATTTATTTTATTTTGTTGGTATGTTTGGTTCTGTTCTCTGTCTCCCCCTTTTAGACTGTGAGCCCACTGTTGGGTAGGGACTGTCTCTATGTGTTGCCAATTTGTACTTCCCAAGCGCTTAGTACAGTGCTCTGCACATAGTAAGCGCTCAATAAATACGATTGATTGATTGATTGATTGATTGATTAGCTATGAAGCAATGGTAGTGGTTTATTGAGTACCCAATGGGTGCAGGGCATTGCACTAAGCACTGAACATGTGACCTACAAACATCAAGTGACCCACCAGGAGTTTGTAGTTCAATGAAGGAGACAAACATATATTTTCAAACTGAGTAATCAAAATAAAGAATTGGACACCTGAATAAACAAAAATGGCTAGAGCTGAAGGATGAATAAAAACAAGTCAGTTGGTCTTTCAGTCAAACACATTTATTGAGCGCTTACTGTGTGCAGAGCACTGTACTAAGCGCTTAGGAGCATGCAAAGTAACAATATAACAGACACATTTATTTATTTATTTATTTTGCTTGTACATATCTATTCTATTTATTTTATTTTGTTAATATGTTTGGTTTTGTTCTCTGTCTCCCCCTTTTAGACTGTGAGCCCACTGTTGGGTAGGGACTGTCTCTATGTGTTGCCAACTTGTACTTCCCAAGCGCTTAGTACAGTGCTCTGCACACAGTAAGCGCTCAATAAATATGATTGATGATGATGATGATGATGCTCACAATGAGATTACGACCTTGAGGGAATTTACAGTCTGTGCTAGAGGTGACTGATAGGTTTATATAATTTGTGGTGCTGGGAATTAATTGCATTGTGGCTTGGGTAGTCTTGTCTTGTCTTATGCTGATGAGTTGCTTCCGACCCATAGCGACAGCACGAACACAACTCCCCCAGAACATCCTGCTCTCCATCTGCCATTGTTCTGGTAGTGGATCCACAGAGTTTTCTTGGAAAAATCCAGAAGTGGTTTACCATCGCCTCCATCCATGCAGTCAACTTGAGTCTCCACCCTGGACTCTCTCCCAGGCCACTGCTGCCCAGCACGGGTGAGTTTTGACTTGTTGCAGATGGCCTGCCACTCACTAGTCACTGCCCAAGCTAGGAATGGAATGGACAGGCCTCTGCTTGACTCTCCCCACCATAGCCGAGGTTGGTAGAGGCCTGGAAACTCTCCAGGTGTGACCCAGGTTAGCAGAAATAAAATCGGTTAATCAATTAATAGATACAATAGATGCCCTAGACTGGGAGGTCCATGTGGAAAAGGACTGTGTCTGTGTCACTGTTGTATTGTACTTTCCCAAGCACTTAGTGCAGTGCTCTGTATTACGTGCTCAGTAAATTCCATTGATTGATTGACTGGGAGAAGTTACTCCCTTCTTTACCCTCTATGATTCATCAGCCAATCAGTGGTATTTATTGAGTGCTTTCTGTGTGCAGACCACTGTACTAAGTGCTTGGAGGAATACAATACAGAGTCAGTAGACATGTTTCCTGCCCACAGTGGGTTTACAGATTTCCAACCCTCCACTCCACTGAAATTGCTCTTTCCAAAGTCCCTGATGACTTCTTCCTGGCCAAATCTGATGGATTCTCTTCTATTCAATCATTCAGTTGAATTTATTGAGTGCTTACTGTCTGTACAGTGCCCTGTACTAAGAGCTTGGGAAGTATTCTATAATAATAGTAACACTGTGATATTTGTTCAGCATTTACAACATCTCAATCATCGTACTGTGGAAGAAAAACTTCACAGACTCTGCATTGTGTTTAAAAAAGGGTATTTTGGAAACAAGTTTATTGCTACTGGAGCTCCTTCTAGCACTTAGTATGGAGAGGAGGTTGAGCAGCAGAGATTTCCCTGCTAATCAAGGACGAGCTCAACTTCAACCAATACAGAATTTCTTTATTGTTCCTGTTATTACTGCATGCTATTCAGAGTTTCTTTATAGACTGTTGTTACTGCATTCATAATAATCAGAAGAATATAATATAAGAGAAACCCTTTAGGATAGGAAGCAGTAAGTTCTACTGGCATTTCTATTTAGCTCTGGACCTGCTTTGTTCTAGGTGATCTGATACTATACATTCATTCTTTCAATCACATTTATTTAGCTCTTACTGTGTGCAGGGCACTGTACTAAGCTCTTGGAAAAGTACTGGCTCAGTGGAAAGAGCACGGGCTTTGGAGTCAGAGGTCTGGGGTTCAAATCCCAGCTCCGCCAATTGTCAGCTGTGTGACTTTGGGCAAGTCACTTAACTTCTCTGTGCCTCAGTTCCCTCATCTGTAAAATGGGGATTAAGACTGTGAGCCCCATGTGGGGCAACCTGATCACCTTGTATCCCCCCAGCACTTAGAACAGTGCTTTGCACAGAGTAAGTGCTTAACAAATACCATCATTATTATTATTGTTACAGTACAGCAATAAAGAGTAACAATCCCTGCCCACAACGAGCTCACAGTCTGGGAGTGGGGGGAGATAGACATCAAAACAAACAAGTAGACATCGATATAAATAAATAAAATTACAGATCTATACATAAGTGCAGTGGGGTGGGTGGGGAAAGAGCAAAGGGAATAAATCAGGGCGACGCAATAGGGAGTGGGAGATGAGGAAAAGTGGGGCTTAGTCTGGGAAGGCTTCTTGGAGGAGATGAGCCTTCAATAGGGCTTTGAAGCTGGGGAGAATCATTGTCTGTGGGATTTGAAGAGGGAGGGCATTCCAGGCCAGAGATAGGACGTGGGCCAGGAATCGGCAGTGAGACAGGCGAGATGGAAGCACAGTGAAGTTTGCACCAGAGCAGTCAAGTGTGAGGGTTACTACTGATAAGCAGGGCCAGAGGGCTTGATTAACTCCAGAGAGTAGTTTCATCTTGTCTCAAATTGAGCTTGGCTACTAGATTTGAGTCAATTAAGTCATCAAGTTACTTGAGTCAGGCAAATAGCCACACTTAGCCTGAGTAGATCAAGCCATTCAAAGCCCTACTGAGAGGTCACCTCCTCCAGGAGGCCTTCCCAGACTGAGCCACCTTTTTCCTCTCCTCCTCCCCATCCCCCCTGCCCTACCTCCTTCCCCTCCCCACAGCACTTGTATGTATATTTGTTCAGATTTATTACTCTATTTTACTTGTACATATTTACTATTCTATTTATTTTGTTAATGATGTGCATATAGCTTTAATTCTATTTCTTCTGATGATTTTGACACCTGTCTCCATGTTTTGTTTTGTTGTCTGTCTCCCCCCTCTAGACTGTGAGCCTGTTGTTGGGTAGGGACCGTCCCTATCTGTTGCCGACTTGTACTTCCCAAGCGCTTCGTACAGTGCTCTGCACACAGTAAGCGCTCAATAAATACGATTGAATGAATGAATGAATGAACAACCAGAATGGTCAACCAGGGACAGGGCAGAGGGGGAGGTCAGAGAGAAAGTGGGACATAAATGGGGCCTTGACCATTGTGCTTGCACAGAAGCAGCATGGCTCAGTGGAAAGAGCCCGGGCTTTGGAGTCAGAGGTCATTGGTTCAAATCCCAGCTCTGCCAATTGCCAGCTGTGTGACTTTGAGCAAGTCACTTAACTTCTCTGGGCCTCAGTGACCTCATCTGTCTCTCTCTGTCTCTGCCTCTGTTTCTCTTTCTGTCTCTGCCTGTTTGTCTTTCTCTCTGTTTCTCTGCCCTCTCTCTCCATTTCTCTATTTCTTCCTCTCTTTCTCTGTCTCTGTTTCTCTCTCTCTCTCCATTTCTCTATTTCTTCCTCTCTTTCTCTGTCTCTCTGTTTCTCTGCCCCCTCTCTGTTTCTCTCTCTCCATTTCTATTTATTTTATTTTGTTAATATGTTTGGTTTTGTTCTCTGTCTCCCCCTTCTAGACTGTGAGCCCACTGTTGGGTAGGGACCGTCTCTATACGTTGCCAACTTGTACTTCCCAAGCGCTTAGTACAGTGCTCTGCACACTCAATAAATATGATTGATTGATTGATTTATTGATCTGTAAAACAGGGATTATGACTGTGAGCCCCCTGTGGGACAACCTGATCACCTTGTAACCTCCGCAGTGCTGTGCTTTGCACATAGTATGTGCTTAATAAATGCTATCATTATCCAGCACTTAGTACAGTGCCTGGCACGTAGTCAGCGTTTAACTAATACCATCGTTATTATTATTACTAAGCACGGGGTAGATGCAAAATAATCAGACAGGACACAGTTCCTGTTCAAGGCTAAGAGATCCCTACTGATCCACTCGACCTCTGAACTGCCTGCCATCATGGATCAATCTCATCCTATTGTTGTTATTATTATTATTATCATTGTTACTATTATTGTTCTATCTGCTACACCCTTACTAGGTGTCAAGCACTGTTCTAAGAGCTGGGGTAGATACAGGTGAATCAGGTCAGATACTGTCCCCGTCCCACATTTATTGATTTATTTCGATTAATGTCTGTCTCTTCCTCTAGACTGTAAGATCATTGAGGGTAGGGAATGTGTCTGTTTATTGTTGCATTGTACTCTCCCAAGCACTTAGTACAGTGCTCTACAAAGTAAGAGCATAATTGACTGACTGCCCGACATGGGGCTCACAACCTAAATAGGAAGGAGAATGGGCATTGAATCCCAATTTTACAGATGAGGAAATGGAGGCACAGAGAAGTGAAGTGACTTGGCCAAGGTCACCTAGCAGACACCCGGCAGAGCTGAGGTTAAAATCCAGGTTCTCTGACCCCTAGGCCTGTGCTCTTTTCACTAGGCCACATAGTTTCACCTGGAAACATGACCTAACCTTGATTTTTTATTCATAGTTATCTCCTGGTTCACCTCCTCCAACTCCAGGCAATTTTTTTGCACTTACTATGTAATAATAATAATAATAATAATAATAATAATAATAATGACATTTATTAAGCACTTACTATGTGCAAAGCACTGTACTAAATGTTTTGAGTGCTGGGGTAGATACAAGGTCATCTAAACTGTGAGCCCACTGTTGGGTAGGGACTGTCTCTATATGTTGCCAACTTGTACTTCCCAAGCGCTTAGTACAGTGCTCTGCACACAGTAAGTGCTCAATAAATACGATTGATTGATTGATTGATTGATTGATTGATCAGGTTAGACACATTCCCTGCCCCACGTGGGGCTCACAGTCTTAATCTCCATTTTACAGATGAGGGAACTGAGGCCCAGAGAAGAATAGAAGGGGGCCCGGCACTGATCCCTGAGGGACCCCCACAGTTAGGGGGTGGGAGGGAGAGGAGGAGCCTGTGAAAGAGACTGACAATGAGCCGCCAAAAGGATTTTACAGATTTTTTCAGTTAAAGTAACTGAGGCCCAGAGAAGTGAAGCGACTTGCCCTAGGTCACACAGCAGGCAAGTGGCAGAGCCGGGACTAGAACTCAGGTTCCTCTCACTCTCAGGCCCGGAATCTAGCCACTCGGACAAACTGCTTCCCAATTTTTGCTGGTTTTTCCCTGCCTCCCACTCCCTAACTGTGAGGGATTGTCACTGTCCCTAACTGTGAGGGACCCCAAGATTGGAACCCCTTCTCTTGTCACACTATACCCACTCCCAATGCTTCCTCTACCAGAGGATTCCCAAATCTCCCTCTCCAACCCTGACCTTCCTTCTCTGCTGTTTCACACTTCTTCCCACCTCCAGAACATCTCTACTGGGATGTCCCACTGAAACCTCAAGCTCAATATGTTATTCATTCAATCGTATTTATTGAACGCTTATTATTAATAATAATAACGATGGCATTTATTAAGCACTTACTATGTGCAGAGCACTGTTCTTACTATTGATTATTGAACACTTACTGTGTGCAGAGCATTATATTAAGCGCTTGGGAAGGTCTTGTCTCATCTTGTTTTATGCTGTCATATCGTCTCTGACCCATAGTGACTCCACGGGCACATCTAACGGAGAAGCAGCGTGGCTCAGTGGAAAGAGCACGGGCTTTGGAGCCAGAGGTCATGAGTTCGAACCCCGCCTCCACCACGTGTCTGCTGTGTGACCTTGGGCAAGTCACTTAACTTCTCGGACCCTTAGTTACCTCATCTGTAAAATGGGGATGATAACTGTGAGCCCCATGCGGGACAACCTGATCACCTTGTATCCCCACCAGTGCTTAGAACAGTGCTTTGCACATAGTAAGCGCTTAACAAATTCCATCATTATCATTATTATTATTATTATCTCTCCCAGAATGCCTCACCTCCATCTGCAGTCGTTCCGGTAGCGGATCCACAGAGTTTCCTTGGGAAAAATCCGGAAGCGGTTACCATTGCCGCCTTCCGTGCCGTAAATGAGTCTCTGCCCTCGACTCTCTCCCCAGCCCGGAATGGGTGAATTGTAACTTGTAGCAGATTGCCTGCCACTCACTGCTAGCCACTGGCCAATCAATCAATCAATCAATGAATCAATCGTATTTATTGAGCGCTTACTGTGTGCAGAGCACTGTACTAAGCGCTTGGGAAGTGCAAGTTGGCAACATATAGAGATAGTCCCTACCCAACAGTGGGCTCACAGTCTAGAAGGGGGAGACAGAGAACAAAACCAAACATACTAACAAAATAAAATAAATAGAATAGATATGTACAAGTAAAATAAATAAATAGAGTAATAAATATGTACAAACATATATATATATATATACAGGTGCTGTGGGGAAGGGAAGGAGGTAAGATGGGGGGGGTGATGAGGGGGAGGCCAAGGGAGGAATGGAATGGACAAGCCTCTGCTTCACTCTCCCTCCCAGAGCCAATACTGGTAGAGGACTGGAAACTTCAGGTGCCATCCTGAGAGGGGACTTGGGAGAGTATAATACTAATACTAATAATAATGGTATTTGTTAAGCGCTTACTATGTGCCAAGCACAGTTCTAAGTGCTGGAGTAGATACAAGGTAATCAGGTTGTCCCAAGTGGGGCTTACAGTCATAGTCCCCATTTTACAGATGAGGCAACTGAGGCACAGAGAAGTGAAGTGACTTGCCCAAAGTCACACGGCTGACAGTTGGCAGAGTGGGATTAGAACTCACAACCCCTGACTCCCAGGCCTGGGCTCTTTCCTCTAAGCCACGCTGCTTCGCAACAATAATGGTAGTTGTTCATTCATTCATTTGAGACTGTGACCCCACTGTTGGGTAGGGACTGTCTCTATGTGTTGCCAACTTGTACTTCCCAAGCACTTAGTACAGTGCTCTGCACAAAGTAAGCGCTCAGTAAATGTGATTGATGATGATGATTCATTCATTCAATCATATTTATTAAAATATGAATAAATAGTTTACAGATATTTATAAAATGGGGATTAAGACTGTGAGCCCCATGTAGGACATCCTGATCACCTTGTAACCTCCCCAGTGCTTAGAACAGTGCTTTGCACATAGTAAGCGCTTAATAAATGTCATTATTATTATTATTATTATTATTATTATTATTATTATTAGGCACATTCCCTCTAGAACACTGCTGTAGAAGCAACGTGGCCTAGAGAAGCGGCGTGGCTCAGTGGGAAGAGCACGGGCTTTGGAGTCAGAGGTGATGGGTTCTAATCCCGGCTCTGCCAATTGTCAGCCGTGTGACTTTGGGCAAGTCACTTCACTTCTCTGGGCCTCAGTTACCTCATCTGTAAAATGGGGATTAAGACTGTGAGCCCCACGCAGGACAAACTGATCCCCTTGTATGCCCCCCAGCGCTTAGAACAGTGCTTTGCACATAGTAAGCTCTCAATAAATACGAATGAATGAATGAACATGGCCTAGTGGATAGAACATGGGCCTGGGAGTGAAAAGGACATGGGTTCTAATCCTGGTTCAGCCACTTGTCTGCTGTGTGACCTTGGGCAAGTCACTTCACTTCTCTAGGCCTCAGTGACCACATCTGAAAACTGGGGATTAAAACTGTGAGCCCTATATGGCAAAGAGACTGTGCAACCTGATTACCTTGTATCTGCCCCAGTACTTAGTGCAGTGCCTGGCATATAGTAAGTGCTTAACAAATATTATTATTTGTAGTATTGTTATTATTGTTGTTGTTGTTATTATTCCTGGTTCATAATAAGCTTACAGACTAGAGGGGGAGAAGCAGCGTGGCTCAGTGGAAAGAGCCCGGGCTTTGGAGTCAGAGGTCATGGGTTCAAATCCCAGCTCCGGCAATTGTCAGCTGTGTGACTTTGAACAAGTCACTTAACTTCTATGGGAATCAGTTACCTCATCTGTAAAATGGGGATTAAGACTATGAGAGCCCCCCGTGGGACAACCTTATCACCTTGTAACCTCCCCAGCACTTAGAACAGTGCTTTGCACATAGTAAGTGCTTAATAAATGCCAATATTATTATTATTATTATGTTAATCCAAATAAATAATTTCTAAAATATCATTTAATGATCTGTATATATAAGTGCTGTGTGGTTGAGGGTGGGGTGAATACCAAATGTCCAAAAGCCACAGAGAAATGAGAATTAAATCAAATAAAGGGAGAGAGGTCAGTGGACTAAGGAAAAGGAGGAGGGGGTGGAGGAGAGGAAAGTATAGCATCTGTCACTGAGGTATCATTACCTGTCTCCATGTTTTGTTTTAATAATAATAATGGCATGTATTAAGCGCTTGCTATGTGCAAAGCACTGTTCTAAGCGCTGGGGAGGTTAAAAGGTGATCAGGTTGTCCCACGTGGGGCTCACAGTCTTAATCCCCATTTTACAGATGAGGTAACTGAGGTCCAGAGAAGTTAAGTGACTTGCCCAAAGTCACACAGCTGACAAGTGGTGGAGCAAGGATTTGAATCCATGACCTCTGACTCCAAAGCCTGTGGTCATTCTGTTTTGTTTTCTCTCTCCCCCTCTGGACTGTGAGCCCATTGTTGGGTAGGGTCCATCTCTATAGGTTGCCAACTTGTACTTCCCAAGCGCTTAGTACAGTGCTCTGCAGACAGTAAGCGCTCAATAAATACGATTGAATGAATGAATGAATGAGTTACAACGTACGTACCCAAGCACTTAGTACAGAGAAGCAGCATGGCTCAGTGGAAAGAGCCCGGGCTTGGGAGCCAAAGGTCAAGGGCTCAAATCCTGACTCTGCCACTTGTCTGCTATGTGACCTTGGGCAAGTCACTTAACTTCTCTGTGCCTCAGTTACCTCCTCTGTAAAATGGGGGTGAAGACTGTGAGCCCCACGTGGGACAACCTGATCACCTTGTATCCCCCCAGTGCTTAGAACAGTGCTTTACACATAGTAAGCGCTTAACAAATGCCATTATTATTATTAGTAGTAGTATTATTATTATTACAGAGGCCTGCACATTGTAAGCACTCAATAAATACGACTGAATGAGCAATGGGGTCAAATCCAGAGTGGGAATTCCAATCTGCTTTTGAATGGGAAGCCCGGAGATGGGCCCCAGAGCCATAAGTATCTCAGCCCGGCCCCCCCAGAGGAATTAGCAGATGTTTCTATTTTCAACCCCCACCCCAGCTGCTCCTCTGTCCCCACAGCTTCCAAGACTGCTTGGGTCAAGGGGTCATGGCTTAAAACAGAGGCCTCGGTCACGGCTGAGGCCTGGAGACATCGGCCGACGGGCAGTGAGTGGGGGGACGGGGTAAGGAGAGGGGCACGGCAGCCAAAAGATAGGCCGGGGTGTCCTGTGAATCAATCCATCCCTCCCCATTTAGACAAGGTGCCCCACGGAGACAGAGACTGTGTCAAAGCTTTTGGTATTTTTAGTGGTATTTGTTAAGCACTTACTATGCCAAGTACTGCACTAAGCGCTAGGGTGGATACAAGCAAATCGGGTTGGACACAAGTCCCTATCCCGCATGGGGCTCACGGTCTTCATCCCCATTTTACAGATGAGGTCAGTGAAGCACGGAGAAGAGAAATGACTTGCCCAAGGTCACACAGTGGACAAGTGGCAGAGCTGGGATTAGAACCCAGGTCCTTCTGACTCCCGGGCCTGGGCTTTAAGTGGCTAGGCCAAGTGCTTCATACAGGGTTTGACACCTAGTGTTTAACCACTACCACCAAAAAATTATTCCATGATATTTATTGAGCATTAACTTTGCGCAGAGCACGGTGTAAGAACTTGGGAGGGTACAAAACAATAAGAAACAACGTGGCATAGTGGAAAGAGCCCGGGCTTTGGAGTCAGAGGTCGTGGGTTCGAATTCTGTTCCCACCACTGATCAGCTGGGTAACTTTGGGCATGTCACTTGACTTCTCTGTACCTCAATTAACCTCGTCTGTAAAATGGGAATGAAGACTGTGAGCTCCCCCATGGGACAACCTGATCACCTTGTAACCTCCCCAGCACTTAGAACAGTGCTTTGCACATAGTAAGTGCTTAATAAATGCCATTATTATTATCATTATTATTATTATTACCTCAGTGTTTAGGACAGTGCTCAGTACATAGGAAGCACTTAACAAATGCCATCATTAGGCCTTATTCATTCATTCATTCATTCAATCGTATTTATTAAGCGTTTACTGTGTGCAGAGCCCTGTACTAAGCGCTTGGGAAGTACAAGTTGGCAACATATAGAGACGGTCCCTACCCAACAACGGGCTCACAATCTAGAAGGGGGAGACAGGCAACAAAACAAAATATATTAACAAAATAAAATAAATACCCTCTGCCCTGACTATGCACTTGGATCTATCCCCCTTAAACACTTTGATCCTCCCTGTAGCCCCACAGGATTTACGTAAATATTTTTACACTCTACCGTTTCCCCCCCATCCCTAATCTATTCTAATGTCTGTGTGCACCTTGCTTTGCACACTGTTAATGCTCAATAAATATCATTGATTGATGGAATAAAGTAGGTAAACACGATCTCTGTCCTCAGGGAATTTTTCATCCAACAGAGGAGCTTCCAGGTTCAAAGGGAAAGCTACAAGAGTCAGAGAGCCATCAAACAATCAGTGGTATTTATTGAGCATTTACTGTGCGCAGAACACTGTACTAAGCACTTGGGAGAGTTAGCAGACACGTTCCCTGCCGATGAAGAACCTTCAGCGCAGAAGGGGAAACAGACATTAATAGAAATAAATAGTTTACAGATATGGACGAAAGGGCTGTGGGGCTGAGGGAGGGGAAAGGGGGCAAATCCTAGTTCAAGGACGAAGGAGCTACCCCCAGTTCAAGAGGCAATGATTGACTCACTCCAAAATAACAGCCCACAGTGGACATTAGCAGGCCGCCAAGAGAGAACACTGAATACAGAATTAGATGGTCTACCATTTTCATCCCCTGAATTTCTCCTCAATTTTTAATTCGATGAACTTGTGGAGAATTATGGAAAGAACACTGAATACAGAATTAGATGGTCGACCATTTTCATCCCCTGAATTTCTCCTCAATTTTTAATTCAGTGAATTTGTGGAGAGTTATGGAAAGAAGGTCATTAATTCATTCATTCAATTGTATTTATTGAGCGCTTACTAAGTGCGAAGCAGAGTACTAAATGCTTGGGAAGTACAATTCAGCAACAAATAGCGACCATCCCTTCCCACAACAGGCTCACAGTATAGAAGTGGGGAGACTGACAGCAAAGCAAGTAAACAGGCATCAGTAGCATCATTATAAATAAATAGAATTTTATGGATATGTACACCACTTCTGTATTTTTATGTGTCCATGGTGTCGCTATGGCTTGACAGCATAAGACAATACACATTATTAATGAAAATAAATAGAATTATAATTATAAATCTGCACATATATACATAAATGCCATGGGGCGGAAGGGGTGTAGAGCAAAAGGAGAGAGTCGGGACGATGGGGAGGGGAGGGAGAGCAGAGGAAAAGGGGGGCTTAGTCTGGGAAGGCCTCCTGGAAGAGGTGAGATTTCAGTAGGGCTTTGAAGATGGTATATGTGATAGTTTGGCTTAAAAGGAAGTACCAACAGGATGGTCATCATCATCAATAGTATTTATTGAGCGCTTACTTTGTGCAGAGCACTCTTGGTCTAAGCAAACAGAACCCAATTTGGTTGCTTTTTCAAGGGCATAATAGGATGAATTTAGAAACCCAATCCACTTTGATATATTCTGGAGAAAATTGCCCCATCCGTAGGCGGGGAAGTTTTTTTATGATTATTTCTTCCCCCTAGATCATCTGCTGCGGTTCAGTGTCCCTAACGGAGGATTTAGATCGAACCTTCCCCTCCATGTGGCTTTTCAGTAGCAATATTTAGCCAGAAATAGGGAGACAGCGTGTCCTAGTGGAAAGAGCACTGGCCAGAGAGTCAGAAAGATTTCCTTTCTAATCCTGACTCTCCCATTTGCCTAATGTGTGATCTTGGGCAAGTCACAACTTCTCTGTGCCTCACTTCTTTCATCAATCAGTCAGTGGTGTTTATTGAGGGGTGGGGGGGAAATGGTAGAGTGTAAAAATATTTACATAAATCCTGTGGGGCTACAGGGAGGATCAAAGAACTTAAGGGGGACAGATCCAAGGGCATAGTCAGTGCAGAGGGAAGGATGGGAGAAATAAGGCTTCTTACTGTTTTGTACCCTCCCAAGTGCTTACACAGTGCTCTGCACAAAGTTAATGCTCAATAAATATCACAGTTGTGGGTACTAATCCCGGATCCGCCACTTGTCCGCTGGATGACTTTGAGGAAGTCACTGAACTTCTCTGTGCCACAGTTACCTCGATTGTAAAATGGGGATTAAGACTGTGAGTCCTGCGTGGGACAACCTGCTTCCCTTGCATCTACCCCAGTGCTTAGAACAGTGCTTGGCACATAGTAAGCACTTAACAAATACCATAATTATTATTATTATTATGGAATAAATAGGAGTAAATAGGAGTACAGTACAGAGCGCTGTACTAAATGCTTGGGAGGGTACAACAGAGTTGACAGACACGTTCCCTGCCCACAATGAGTTTACAATTTTTCATCTGCAAAATGAGGATACACTATCTGTTCTCCCACCCCCTTAAACTGTGACCACTGTTTATTTTTTGTTTTGTTTTGTTTTGTGTCTTTGATGGTATTTGCTAAGTGCTTACTATGTGCCAGGCACTGGAGTAGTTGCAAGCTAGTCAGTTTGGACACAGTCCTCGTCCCACATGGGGCTCACAGTCTTCATCCCCATTTTACAGATGAGGTAACTGAGGCCCAGAGAAGTGAAGTAACTTGCCCAAGGTCACCCAGCAGACAAGTGGCAAAGCAAGGATTAGAACCCAGGTCCTTCTGATTCCCAGGCCCATGCTCTATCCACTAAGCCACACTGCTTCTCACCTACAGTCCCTGGGTAGGACAATACAGTGTCTTAACAGATTGTATTTTTTATGGTGTTTGTTAAGTGCTTAAGTGCCAGGCATGGTACTAAGTGCTGAGGTAGATGATACAGTCTAATCAATCAATCAATCAATCAGTCGTATTTATTGAGCACTTACTGTGTGCAGAGCACTGTACTAAACGTTTGGGAAGTACAAGTTGGCAACATATAGAGACAGTCCCTACCCAACAGTGGGCTCACAGTCTAAAAACGGGGACAGAGAACAAAACCAAAACATACTAACAAAACAAAATAAATAGAATAGATATGTACAAGTAAAATAAATAAATAAATAAATAGAGTAATAAATATGTACAAACATATATACATATATACAGGTGCTGTGGGGAAGGGAAGGAGGTAAGATGGGGGATGGAGAGGGGAAGGAGGGGGAAGGGGAGGGGGGAGGGGGGGAGACACAGTCCATGTCCCACAAGGGACTCACAGTTCATTCATTCATTCATTCATTCAATTGTATTTATTGAGCACTTACTGTGTGCAGAGCACTGTACTAAGCGCTTGGGAAGTACAAGTTGGCAACAAATAGAGATGGTCCCTACCCAACAGTGGGCTCACAGTCTAGAAGGGGGAGACAGAGAACAAAACAAAGCCTAGTAACAAAATAAATTAAATAGAATAAATATGTACAAATAAAATAAATAGAGTAATAAATCCGTACAAACATATATACATATATACAGGTGTTGTGGGGAGGGGAAGGAGGCGGGGGGGGGGGGGGAGAGGGGGAGGAGGGGGGAGAGGAGGGAGGGGGCTCAGTCTGGGAAGGCCTCCTGGAGAGAACGGAGGCCCCAAGAAGTTAAGTGACTTTCTCAGGGTCACCTAGCAGGAGAGAAGCAGCATGGCCCCCCCCCCCCCCCCTTCCCCTCCCCCTCATCCCCCTCTCCATCCCCCCCATCTTACCTCCTTCCCTTTCCCACAGCACCTGTATATATGTATATAGGCTTGTACATATTTATTACTCTATTTATTTATTTATTTATTTTACTTGTACATATCTATTCTATTTATTTTATTTTGTTAGTATGTTTGGTTTTGTTCTCTGTCTCCCCCCTTTTAGACTGTGAGCCCACTGTTGTGTAGGGACTGTCTCTATATGTTGCCAATTTGTACTTCCCAAGCGCTTAGTACAGTGCTCTGCACATAGTAAGCGCTCAATAAATACGATTGATGATGATGATGATGGCCTAGTGGATAGAGCCTGGGCTAAGGGGGGTCAGAAGGACTTGGGTTCTACTCCTGGCTCCGCCACCCATCTGCTGTGTGACCTTGGGCAAGTCATTTAACTTCTTTTGGTCTCAGTTCCCTCATCTGAAAAATGAGGATTAAGACTGTGAGCCCCAGGTGGGGCAGGGACTATGTTCGACCTGATTAGCACGTATCTATCCGAGTGCTTAGAACAGTGCATGACAGGTTTCCCCCTCGTCCCCCTCTCCATCCCCCCGCCTTACCTCCTTCCCTTCCCCACAGCACCTGTATATATGTATATATGTTTGTACGTATTTATTACTCTATTTATTTATTTATTTATTTATTTTACTTGTACATGTCTATTCTATTTATTCTATTTTGTTAATATGTTTGGTTTTGTTCTCTGTCTCCCCCTTCTAGACTGTGAGCCCACGGTTGGGTAGGGACTGTCTCTACATGTTGCCAACTTGTACTTCCCAAGAGCTTAGTACAGTGCTCTGCACACAGTAAGCGCTCAATAAATAAGAATTGATTGATTGATTGATCATCTTCATCATCATCATTAATAAAAACGAACACCCACAAAACACTCTGCACACAATAAGCACTCAATAAATATGACTGACTGTCTGACTTGTCTGCTGGGTTGATTCTCTTCTCCGGGCCTCAGATACTTCATCTGTGAATGGGGGTTAATATTAATGATGGCATTTATTAAGCGCTTACTATGTGCAAAGCACTGTTCTAAGCGCTGGGGAATTTACAAGGTTAAGACTGTGAGCCCCGTGTGGGAAACAGATTGTGTCCGACCTGATTAGTTTGTATCTACCCCAGTGTTTTGTCCAGTGCCTAGAACATAATAATCGCTTAACACCCTTGAAAAAATGACTCTATATTGACCAATGAAAGAAGCTCTGTTGCTGGGTTTTGGTGATGTTTCCTGGGGGAAGAAAGTGAATAAATTGGACTGTGAGCTTGTTGTCTCTATTATTATTATGGCATTTGTTAAGCATTTACTATGTGCTGGGGTTTGTTCTAAATTCTAGGGTAGATACACGGTAATCAAGTTGTCCCACACGGGGCTCATAGTCTTAATCCCCATTTTAAAGATGAGGTAACTGAGGCACAGGGAACTGAAGTGGCTTTCCCAAGGTCACACAATGGACAAGTGGCAGAGCCAGGATTAGAGCAGTGCTTTGCACATAGTAAGCGCTTAATAAATGCCATCATTATTATTAGGACCCATGTCCTCTGAATCCCAAGTCCGTGCTCTTGCCACTAAGCCGCATTCAAGACTGTAAACTCATTGTGGGCAGGGAATGTGTTTGCTATTATATTGTTGTTGTAGAGCAGCAATGTGGCTCAATGGAAAAAGCATGGGCTGGGGTGCCAGAAGTCGTGGGTTCTAATCCCGGCTCCACCACTTGTCAGCTGTGTGACCTTGAGCAAGTCACTTAACTCCTCTGGGCCTTAGTTCCCTCATCTGTAAAATGGGGATGAAGACTGTGAGCCCCACGTGGGATAACCTGATTACCTTGTACCTACCCCAGTGCTCAGAACAGTGCTTGGCACATAGTAAGTGCTTAACAAATACCAACATTATTATTATTGTTATTATTGTATTGTACTCTCCCAAGCTGTTAGTACAGTGCCTTGCACACAGTAAGCACTCAATAAATATGATTGAATGAATAAGGGCTTCCGTTCCATGATTTATCTGAAGAGGAGAGTTAATGCAGTGTTTTTTTGTACTGTACTCTCCCGAGCACTGAGTACAGCATTCTGCATACAGTAAGCGCTCAATAAAGACCAATAATGGACAGATTGAGAGAGATAAGAACGAAGAAGGGTGAGTAGGTTGGTAGAGGAGTGAAGGGTGTGGCTTTAAGCTCCTTAGGGGCAGGGAATATGTCTGTTTATGGTTCTATTCATTCATTCATTCATTCAATCGCATTTATTGAGTGCTTACTGTGTGCAGAGCACTGTACTAAGCGCTTGGGAAGTACAAGTTGGCAGCATATTAGAGATGCTCCCTACCCAACAACGTGCTCACAGTCTAGAATGGGGAGACAGACAACAAAACAAAACATGTAGACAGGTGTCAAGTCGTCAGAACAAATAGAATTGAAGCTAAACGCACATCATTAACAAAATGAATAGAATAGTAAATATGTACAAGTAAAACAGAGTGATAAATCTGTACAAATATATATACAGGTGCTTGTGGGGAGGGGAAGGAGGTAGGGTGGGGGGGGATGGAGAGGAGGAGAGTCAGCAGAGTGAAGTCCAGACTGGAGAGGGGAGAGACTGAAGGCAGGGAGGTCAGCAAGGAGTCTGATGCAGAAGTTGATATGGAGTGTGACAAGCATGGTGGTGAATGACATCAAGTGATCAAGAGACTGTTCTATCCTAAAACAGGGTACACTTACTGACAGAACATTATCTTCATCATCATTAGTATTTATTGAGCACTTACTGCAATCAGAGCACTGTTCTAAGCATTTGGGTGAGTAAAAGACAACAGGGGCCTCTCACTGCTGAAACATTATCGTCATCATCATCATCAATAGTATTTATTGAGCACTTATAGCTAAAACTGAACTTCTTGTCTTCCCACCCAAACCCTGTCCTGCCCCTGACTTTTCCATCTCTGAAGGGCTGGCTTGACTCAGTGGAAAGAGCACGGGCTTTGGAGCTAGAGGTCATGGGTACAAATCCCGGCTCCGCCAACTATCAGCTGTGTGACTTTGGGCAAGTCACTTAACTTCTCTGTGCCTCGGTTACCTCATCTGTAAAGTGGGGGTTAAGGCTGTGAGCCCCCCGTGGGACAACCTGATCACCTTGTAACCTCCCTAGCGCTTGGAACAGTACTTTGCACATAGTAAGCGCTTAACAAATGCTGTCATTGTTACTATTATTATCTCTGCAGCCGGCAGCACCATCCTTCCTGTCTCACAAGCCTGTAACCTTGGCATTATCCTTGACTCCTCTCTCCCATTCCACCCACATATTCAAGCCATCACTAAATCCTGCCAATTATACCTTCACCACACGGCCAAAATCCACCCCTTCCTCTCCATCATCATCAATCGTATTTATTGAGCGCTTACTATGTGCAGAGCACTGTACTAAGCGCTTGGGAAGTACAAATTGGCAACATATAGAGACAGTCCCTACCCAACAGTGGGCTCACAGTCTAAAAGGGGGAGACAGAGAACAAAACCAAACATACTAACAAAATAAAATAAATAGAATAGGTATGTACAAGTAAAATGAATAAATAAATAAATAGAGTAATAAATATGTACAAACATATATCCATATATACAGGTGCTGTGGGGAAGGGAAGGAGGTAAGATGGGGGGGATGGAGAGGGGGACGAGGGGGAGAGGAAGGAAGGGACTCAGTCTGGGAAGGCCTCCTGGAGGAAGTGAGCTCTCAGTAGGGCCTTGAGCTCTCAGTAGGGCCTCTCCATCCAAACTGCTACCACCTTAAGGTAAATGCTTATCCTAGCCCATCTCGATTATCATATCGGCTTCCTCACTGACCTCCCTGGCTCCTTTCTCTTCCCTCTCTAGTCCCTACTGCATTCTGCTGCTCATTTTCCTTCAAAAACATTCAGTTCATGTCTCCCCACTCCTCAAGAACCTCCAGTGGTTGCCCATCCACCTCTGCATCAAGCAGACACTCCTCACCATTGGCTTTAAAGCCTTCTATCCCCTTGCCCCCTCTTCCCTCACCTCACTACTCTCCTCCAACCCAGCCGGCACACTTCTCTCCTCTCACACCCACCTTCTCACTGCCCCTGCATCTCATCTATCTCACCTCTGACCTCTCGCCCATGTCCGACCTCTGTCGTGGAATACCCTCCCTCCTCATATAATAATAATGATACTTGTTAAGCGCTTACTATGTGCAAAACGCTGTTCTAAGCGCTGGGGAGGTTACAAGGTGATCAGGTTGTCCCACGGGGGCCTCCCAGTTTTAATCCCCATTTAAAAGATGAGGTAACTGAGGCACAGAGAAGTGAAGTGACTTGCCCAAAGTCACACAGCTGACAGATGGCAGAGCAGGGATTTGAACCCATGACCTCTGACTCTTTCCTGGGCTCTTTCCACTGAGCCGCGCTTCTTCTCATATCCGACGGACAATGATTCTACTTCCTTTCAAAGACTTATTGAAGGCCCATCTCCCCCAAGCAGTCTTACCTGACTAAGATCTCCTCTCCTCTTATCCCACTCCCTTCCAAGCTGCTCTTACCTATTCAATCAATCAATCAATCAATCGTATTTATTGAGCGCTTACTGTGTGCAGAGCACTGTACTTAGCGCTTGGGAAGTACAAGTTGGCAACATATAGAGACAGTCCCTACCCAACAGTGGGCTCACAGTCTAAAAGATTCATTCTTTCATCCTCCCTCCCATCCCCACAGCACATATGTAAATATCTATCATGTATTTGTTTATTTATGTATATTAACAACTGTCTCTCCCTCTAGACGATGACCTCATTGTGGGCAGCAAAGTGTCTGTTGGTTGTTACATTATACTCTCCCAAGAGCTTATTACAGTAAAACACTCCATAAATGCAATTGAATGAATGAATGAACTGAATGCAGAGCATTGTACCAAGCATTTGGTAGAGTAAAAGACAACAGAGTGGGGTTCTTTGCCCACAACGAGCTTACAGTCTAGATAAATCAATCAGTCATATTTATTGAGTACTTACTGTGTGCAGTGCTCTGTACTAAGCACTTGGGAGAGTACAGTATAACAGTTGGTGGACATGTTCCCTGCCCACATGAGCTTATTGTCCAGACAAATCAATCAATTGTATTTATTGAGCACTTACTGTGTGCAGTGCACTGTACTAAGAGCTTGGGAGGGTACAATAGAACTGAGTTGATAGATATGTTCCCTGTCCACAATGAGCTTCCAGTCTAGAGGAACAAAGTGGGAAGGGGCAGTATCAAAGGAGGTGGAGGAGATTTGCCCAACCTCTTCCTAGAAGCTTCTCAGCAGCCCTTGAGGCCCTCATTCTGCAGGAAATATCAGAAGAAGCAGCGTGGCATAATGGAAAGGGGCCAGGCTTGGGCATCAGAGGTTGTGGGTTCTAATCCTTGCTACTCCACTTGTCAGCTATGTGACTTTGGGCAAATCACTTCACTTTTCTATGCCTCAGTTACCTAATCTGTAAAATGGGGATGAAGACTGTGAGCCCCAAATGGGACAACGTGATAACCTCGTATCTATCCCAACGTTAGAACAGTGCTTGACACATAGTAAGTGCTTAACAAATATCATTATTATTATTACTATTATTTATTATTATTTATTCATTCAATCATATTTATTGAGCACTTACTGTGTGCAGAGCACTGTGCTAAGTGCTTGGAAAGTACAATTCGGCAACAAATAGGGACAATCCCTACCCATCAAGGGGCTCACAGTCTAGAAGTGGGGAGACAGACAACAAAACAAAACAACACAAGTAGACCCATTCCCCCCCGGTCTTACCTCCTTCCCTTCCCCACAGCACCTGTATATCAATCAATCAATCGTATTTATTGAGCGCTTACTGTGTGCAGAGCACTGTACTAAGCGCTTGGGAAGTACAAGTCGGCAACATATAGAGACAGTCCCTACCCAACAGCGGGCTCACAGTATATATGCATATATGTTTGTACATATTTATTACTCTATTTATTTATTTATTTATTTTACTTGTACAAATCTATTCTATTTATTTTATTTTGTTAATGGGTTTGGTTTTGTTCTCTGTCTCCCCCTTCTAGACTGTGAGCCCACTGTTGGGTAGGGACTGTATATGTCGCCAACTTGTACTTCCCAAGCGCTTAGTACAGTGCTCTGCACACAGTAAGCGCTCAATAAATACGATTGATTGATTGATGTCATTAATACAATGAATAGAATAATAAATATGTCTATATATATATATATATATATATATACACACACATCTATGAATGGTAGAGCAACCATTTCTTGTCTTGTCTCGTCTTAGGCCGTCAATTAGTTTCCGACCCGTGTTGACATCACGGACACATCTCTCCCAGAAGATCCCGCTCTCCATCTGCAACTGTTCTGGTAGTGGATCCACAGTGTTTTCTTGGGAAAAAATCTGGAAGTGGTTTACCATCTCCTCCTTCTGCGCAGTCAACTTGAGTCTCCTCCCTGGACTCTCTCCCGGGCTTCTGCTGCCCAGCACAGGTGAGTTTTTGACTTGTAGCAGAAGGCCTGCTGCTCGCTAACCACTGCCCAATAATAATAATAATAATAATGGCATTTCTTAAGTGCTTACCATGTGCAAAGCACTGTTCTAAGTGCTGGGGAGGTTCCAAGGTGATCAGCTTGTCCCACGGGGGGCTCACAGTCTTCATCCCCATTTTCCAGATGAGGTAACTGATTCCCAGAGAAGTGAAGTGACTTGCCCAAAGTCACACAGCTGACAATTGGCGGAGCTGGGATTTGAACCCATGACCTCTGACTCCAAAGCCTGTGCTCTTTCCACTGAGCCACGCTACTTCTCAAGCTAAGAAAGGAATGGATAGGCCTCTGCCTGATTCTCTCTTCCATAGCCAAGAGTCTTTTAGACTGTGAACCCAATGTTGGGTAGGGACTGTCTCTATATGTTGCCAATTTGTACTTCCCAAGCGCTTAGTACAGTGCTCTGCACATAGTAAGCGCTCAATAAATACGATTGATGATGATGATGATGATGACTGGAAACTCTCCAAGTGCAACCCTGAGAGGGGATATCCATATCTACAGTTTATTTATTTATATTAGCATCTGTTTCCTGCACTAGACTGTAAGACCCAGTGCTTACAACAGTGCTTTGCACATAGTAAGTGCTTAATAAATGCCATCATTATTATTATTATCATTGTGGTCAGGGAATGTGTCAGTTTATAGTTATATTGTCATAATAATAATAATAATAATGGCATTTATTAAGCATCTACTATGTGCAAAGCGCTGTTCTAAGCGCTGGGGAGGTTACAAGGTGATGAGGTTGTCCCACGGGGGGCTCACAGTCTTTATGGTTGTCCCATGGGAGGCTCACAGTCTTAATCCCCATTTTACAGATGAGGTAACTCAGGCACAGAGAAGTTAAGTGACTTGCCCAAAGTCACAGAGCTGACAATTGGCAGAGTCTGAATTTGAACCCATGACCTCTGACTCCAAAGCCCGTGCTCTTTCCACTGAGCCACGCTGCTTCTTTGTACTATCCCCAAAACTTAGTACAGTGCTTGGCGCACAGTAAGTGCACAATAAATATGAATGAATGAATGAATAAATGAATGAAGGGAAATGCTAATACCCTCCTCCCAGGAAAATGTCTTCATGATGCCGATGCAACTTCTGGGGGAAACAGTGCGGCCTATTGAATAGATGCTAGGCCGGAGAGTCAGGAGGACCTGGGTTCTCAACCGGGCTCCACCACTTGTCCACTGTGTGACCTCGGGCCAGTCACTTCACTTCTCTGGGCCTCAGTTATCTCATCTTGGGAAATATTCATTCATTTATTCAATCGTATTTATTGAGCGCTCACTGTGTGCAGAGCACTGTACTAAGTGCTTGGGAAGTACAAGTCGGCAACATAAAGAGAAGGTCCCTACCCAACAACGGGCTCACAGTCTAGAAGGGGGAGACAGAAAACAAAACAAAACGTGGACAGGTGTTAAATTGTCAGAATAAATAGAAGTAAAGCTAGATGCACATCATCATCATCATCATCAATCGTATTTATTGAGCGCTTACTGTGTGCAGAGCACTGTACTAAGTGCTTGGGAAGTACAAGTTGGTAACATATAGAGACAGTCCCTACCCAGCAGTGGGCTCACAGTCTAAAAGGGGGAGACAGAGAACAAAACCAAACATACTAACAAAATAAAATAAATAGAATAGATATGTGCAAGTAAAATAAATAAATAAAATAAATAAATAGAGCACTAAATAAATAACTAGAGCAATAAATAAATAAATAGATAATTATAACAATAACAAATAATAAATAAATACATAAATAAATAATATAAATAAATAAATAAATAGAGTAATAAATATGCACAAGTAAAATAAATAAATAAATAAATAGAGTAATAAATATGTACAGAGTAATAAATATGTACAAATAGAGTAATAAATATGTACATCATTAACAAAATTTATTCAGTCATATTTATTAAGCGCTTACTGTGTGCAGAGCACTGTACTAAGCACTTGAAATAAATAAATAATAAATAGAATAGTAAATATGTACAAGTAAAATAAGTAGAGTAATAAATCTGTACAAATAGGGATTAAGACTGTAAGCCCCATGTGGGACAGGGGTGTGTCCAGCCTGATTAGTTTATATCTCATTCATTCATTCATTCAATTGTATTTATTGAGCACTTACTGTGTGCAGATCACTATACTGAGTGCTTGGGAGAGGACAATATAATAATAGACAGACACAGTCCCTAGCTACAATAATAATAGAGTGCCTGGCACATAGGAAGTGCTAACATAGAGAATCAGGGTGGTTTAATGGATAGAGCACAGTCCTGGGAGTCAGAAGGACCTGGGTTCTAATCCTGGCTCCGCCACCTGCCTATGTGACCTTGGACACTTCACTTAACTTCTCTGTGCCTCAGTTACCTTGTCTGGAAAATGGGGTTTGAGACTGTGAGCCCCAAGTGGGACAAGGACTGTGTCCAACTCAATTATATTGTATGTACCCCAGTGCTTAGTACAGTGCCTGGCACATTGTAATTGCTTAACAAATACCATTATTATTATTATCGTTATTATTATTACTACAAGTGTTCAGAAATGCTTTTGAATCAACATTTTGAAATTATTCATTCATTAATTCATTTATTCAATTGTATTTATTGAGAGCTTACTGTGTGCAAAGCACTGTACTGAGCACTTGGCAGAGTACCTTATAACATCAGACTGTGAGCCCACTGTTGGGTAGGGACTGTCTCTATATGTTGCCAACTTGTACTTCCCAAGTGCTTAGTACAGTGCTCTGCACACAGTAAGCGCTCAATAAATACGATTGATGATGATGATGATGATGAGACTTAATATAGTGCTTAGAACAGTGCCCTGCAAACAGTAAGCGCTCAGTAAGTACAATTGAATGAATCAGACACATTCCTTGTCCACATTCCATTGAGAAGCAGTATGGCTCAGTGGAAAGAGCACAGGTTTGGGATCCAGAGGTTATGGGTTCTAATCCCGGCTCTGCCGCATGTCAGCTGTGTGGCCTTGGGCAAGTCACTTAACTTCTCTGTGCCACAGTTCCCTCATCTGTAAAATGGGGATTAAAGCTGTGAGCCCCCCGTGGGACAACCTGATCACCTTGTAACCTCCCCAGCGCTTAGAACAGTGCTCTGCACATAGTAAGCGTTTAATAAATGCCATCATTATTATTATTATTATTATCTGTAAAATGGGGATTAAGGCTGTGAGCCCCACGTGGGACAACCTGATCACCTTGTATATCCCCAGCTCTTAGAACAGTGCTTGGCACATAGTAAGCACTTAGGAAATACTATCATTATTATTAGGCTCAGTGGAGAAGAGCATGGGCTTTGGAGTCAGACGTCACGGGTTCGAATCCCGGCTCCGCCACATGTCTGCTGTGTGACCTTGGGCAAGTCACTTAACTTCTCTGAGCCTCAGTTACCTCATCTGTAAAATGGGGATTAAGACTGTGAGCCCCACGTGGGACAACCTGATCACTTTGTATCCCCCCCAGCGCTTAAAACAGTGCTCTGCACATAGTAAGCGCTTAACAAATGCCATCATCATCATTATTATTATTGTTATTATTATTATTATTATTATTATGATTCCTCATGCCCCAAAGTCTAATACAGCGCTGCCCACATAGTAGAAGCTCTAGAAAGTCTGACGTGACTGAGAGCATTTTATTCATTCAAAAATACGATTGAATGAATAAAACGTTCTTAGGGATCCCAAATTAACTGTTTAGAAATTGCTTTCGTGTGTTTTAAAAGTGACGTTGCCCTCTTGTTGGACATTTTCTCTTGACACCAGCAGAGGGAGGCAAGGATTGATATTGTTATTTTCAAAGACACAATCTGCCAAGCCGTAGCACAGAAATACACTTTAAAAAAATGGTATCTGTTAAGCATTTTCTCTGTGACAAGCACCGTACTAAACCCTGGGGTAGACACAAGCTGATCATGTTGGACACAGTCCCCATCCCACATTCATTCATTCATTCAGAGCGCTTACTGTGTGCAGAGCACTGTACTAAGCGCTTAGGAAGTACAAGTTGGCAACATATAGAGATGGTCCCTATCCAACAACGGGCTCACAGTCTAGAAGGGGGAGACAGACAACAAAACAAAACATCATCATCATCAATCGTATTTATTGAGCGCTTACTATGTGCAGAGCATTGTACTAAGCGCTTGGGAAGTACAAATTGGCAACATATAGAGACAGTCCCTACCCAACAGTGGGTTCACAGTCTAAAAGGAGAAAACAGAGAACAAAACCAAACATACTAACAAAATAAAATAAATAGAATAGATATGTACAAGTAACATAAATAAATAAATAAATAAATAGAATAATAAATATGTACAAACATATATACAGGTGCTGTGGGGAAGGGAAGGAGGTAAGATGGGGGGGATGGAGAGGGGGACAAGGGGGAGAGGAAGGAAGGGGCTCAGTGTGGGAAGGCCTCCTGGAGGAGGTGAGCTCTCAGCAGGGCCTTGAAGGGAGGAAGAGAGCTAGCTTGGCGGGTGGGCAGAGGGAGCAGGGCATTCCAGGCCCGGGGGAGGACGTGGGCCGGGGGTCGATGGCGGGACAGGCGAGAACGAGGTACGGTGAGGAGATGAGCGGCGGAGGAGCAGAGGGTGCGGATATGTAGACATGGGACTCAGAGTTCGCATCCTCATTTTACAGATGGAGTGACTGAGGCGTAGAGAAGTGAAGTGCTATAAGCTCATTGTGGGCAGAGTGTGTCACTTATTGTTGTATTATACTCTCCAGGAGCTTAGTACAGTGCTTTGCACACAGTAGCACTCAATAAATATTGACTGTGAGTCCGTTGTTGGGTGGGGACCGTCTCTATATGTTGCCAGTTTGTACTTCCCAAGCACTGAGTACAGTGCTCTGTGCACAGTAAGCACTCAATAAATACGATTGGATGAATGAATGAATGAAATATGATTGATTGAATGAATGAATGAACAAAGTGACTTGTCCAAGGTCACGCAGCAGACAAGTGGTGGAGCCAGGATTAGAATCCAGATCCTTCTGAATCCCGGGCCCAGGCTCTATCCACTAGGTCACACAGCAGCACAGGACTTTTTTGATGGACGATATTGGTTAGTGTAGGGACCCTTATTTTCAGCTGGCTTCAGTCGATGTAAAGTGCTTAGAACAGTGCTTTGCACATAGTAAGCGCTTAATAAATGCCATTATTATTATTATTATTATTATTATTATTATTATGTAAAGGCTGCAAGGAAATCATTCAAGAGCACTGAGAATGTATCAATTAAACAGGTTTCTGAAATTTTTCGGATATTTATTTAGCACAAAGTGTCAAACTTAATATGTCCAAAACAGGACGTCTCATCTTTCTACCCAAACCCTGTCCTCCCCGTTTTTCCCATCACTGTAGACAACGCCACTATCCTCCCCATCTCACAAGCCCATCACCCTCGGCCTTGTCCTCAACTCACCTCTCTCATTCTTCCCACATATTCAATTTGTCACCAAATCCTGCCCGCTCTACCTTCACAGCATCTCTAAAATCTGCCCTTTCCTTTCCATTTGCACCTTCTATTCTCCTCTCCCTCAGCCCTATAGCTCTTATGCCCAGATCCATAATTTATTGATTTATATTAATGTCTGTATCCCCTTCTAGACCATAAGTCAGTGGGGAGAAGGAATGTGTCTAAGGAATGTGAGAAGCAGCATGGCTCAGTGGAAAGAGCAGGGACTTTGGAGTTGTCAGAAGTCATGGGTTCAAATTCCCGCTCCGCCAATTGTCAGCTGTGTGACTTTGGGCAAGTCACTTCACTTCTCTGGGAATCAGTTACCTCATCTGTAAAATGGGGATGAAGACTGTGAGCCCCCCGTGGGACAACCTAATCACCTTGTAACCTCCCCAGCACTTAGAACAGTGCTTGGCACATAGTAAGCGCTTAATAAATGCCATCATTATTATTATTAACTCTGTTATATTATGCTCACCCACGTGTTTAGCACAGTGTTCTGCACACAGTAAGCTTTCAATAAATATGATCAATAGATTGATTGGAAGATGAGAAAACCCAAAGAAGTTAAGTAACTTCCCCAAGGTCATGCAGCAGTCATGTAATAATAACAATAATTACAGTATTTGTTAAGCGCTTACTATGTGCCAAGCACTGTTCTAAGCACTGGGGTAGATACAAGGTAATCAGGTTGTCCCACGTGGGGCTTACAGTCTTCATTGCCATTTTGCAGATGAAGTAACTGAGGCCCAGAGAAGCTAAGTGACTTGCCCAAGGTCACACAGCTGACAAGTGGCGGAGACGGAATTAGAACCCACAACCTCTGGCTCCCAAACCTGGGCTCTTTCCACTAAGCCATGCAGAGCAAGGATTAGATCCCAGGTCTTCTGACTCCCAGTCCTGTGCTTTTTCCATTCGGCCATACTGCTGCTTTTTCTTAGTGGAATCAGTTCAGGTAAAACATGGATTCAATCCTCCGTAGTACCTAGCGAACACCTCCTATGTGTGAAAAGCACTATACTAAGCGCTTGGGGGGGGTGTAAAATAGAATTAGTAGACATATCTCTGCTCTCAAGGAGCTTACAATCAAATGAAAAAAAGTGGGCAAGAGAGATTAAATCAACTGAAACAGAAAAGTTTAAATGGATCGTTCCCAGATCAACTAATACATTATTTTGCATTCTGTTTCTTTTCTGTGAATGGGATTTGTTAAACCCTTAAACCTAACCCCAGTGTTAGACACTGTTCTAAGTTTCTAAGAGGCAGGGTTGGTAGGAATGTCTTAGTTTGGATACAGTCCCTGTCCTGCATGGGGCTCACCGCCTAAATAGGAGAACTAAGGCCCAGAGAAGTGAAGTGATTTGCCCCAGGTCACACAGCAGACAAGTGGAGGAGCTGGGATGAGAACTCAGGTCCTCTGACTCATTCATTCATTCATTCAATCATATTTATTGAGCGCTTACTGTGTGCAGAGCACTGTACTAAGCAGTTAGGAAGTGCAAATTTGCAACATATAGAGATGGTCCCTACCCAACAACGGGCTCATTCATTCATTCATTCATTCAATCGTATTTATTGAGTGCTCACTGTGTACAGAGCACTGTACTAAGCGCTTGGGAAGTACAAGTTGGCAACATATAGAGACGGTCCCTACCCAACAGTGGGGACAGAGAACAAAACAAAACACATTAACAAAATAAAATAAGTAGAATAAATATGTACAAGTAAAATAAATAAATAAATAGAGTAATAAACCCAAGAGTGGACTCACAGTCTAGAAGGGGGAGACAGATAACAAAGCAGAACATGTAGACAGGTGTCAATACCATTAGAATAAATAGAATTGTAGCTATATACACATCATTAATAAAATAGAATATTAAATATGTACAAACAAAATAGAGTAATAAATGTGTACAGATATAGTAATAATAATAATGGCATTTGTTAAGTGCTTACTATGTGCCAGGCACTGTACTAAGCACTGGGGTGGATACAAGCAAATCAGGTTGGACACAGTCCTGGTCCCACATAGGGCTCACAGTCTCAATCCCCATTTTACAGATGAAGTAAACGGAGGCACAGAGAAGTGAAGTGACTTGCCTAAGGTCACACAGCAAACACATGGCAGAGGCGGAATTAAAACCCATGACCTTCTGACTTCCAGTCCTGTGCTCTATCCACTATGCCATGCTGCTTATAAGTGCCGTGGGGAGGGGAAGCGGGTAGAGCAGGTGGAGGGGGAGTGATGGGGAGGGGAGAAGGAGGAGAAGAAGAGGAAAAAGGGGGGCTCAGTCTGGGAAGACCTTCTGGGGGAGGTGAGCTCTCAGTAGGGCTTTGAAGGGAGGAAGAGAGCTAGCTTGGCGAATGCGACTCCCATGCCTGGGCTCTTTCCAGTGTAGCTCAGTGGAGAGAGTGTGGGCTTGGGAGTCAGAGGGCATGGGTTCGAATCCCTCCTCCCCCACATGTCTGCTGTGTGACCTTGGGAGAGTCACTTCACTTCTCTGGGCCTCAGTTCCCTCATCTGTAAAATGGGGATTAAGACTGTGAGCCCCACGTGGGACAACCATGTTCCCCCCAGCGCTTAGAACAGTGCTTTGCACATAGTAAGCGCTTAACAAATACCAACATTATTATGATTATTATTTCCACTAGGCCACACTCTTTCTTCAAAGGGGTTTCCTCACCCCTGTGCAGGCAACATTTGAAAACAGTTTTCTCCTTTAGTTCAGGAAATGAATTAAGCACTTGAGGACTCGGAGCGATAGTCGGGGCCGGCATCCGTGTGACTGGAATTGGATTTCCGGCTCTGTCACCATCATCATCATCATCATCAATCGTATTTATTGAGCGCTTACTGTGTGCAGAGCACTGTACTAAGCGCTTGGGAATCAATCAATCAATCAATCGTATTTATTGAGCGCTTACTATGTGCAGAGCACTGTACTAAGCGCTTGGGAAGTACAAATTGGCAACATATAGAGACAGTCCCTACCCAACAGTGGGCTCTCACCATCTTCCTGTATCACCGGGATCAAGTTATCGTTAGGTAGCAAAATGGAGTGACAGAATTAACTCCCGCCCACCAGCTGCCATCCATTCCAAAACAGTCGGTCTCAGCAGAGGGACACTGGGTAATGAATCTTTATTTTTGGTTATGAAATCACATTTTTTTGCAGTCTCTGAGAAGAATCCTGACGCCTTAAAGAAATAAAGTGGGATACAATCATTCCTAGTTCAAAGTTTTCGTTAGTGATGGCATTTGTTAAGCCCTTAAAGCTATGTGCCAAGCACTGTTCTAAGCCCTGGGGTAGATACAAGGTTATCAGGTTGCCCTACGTGGGGCTCACGGGCTTCATCCCCATTTTACAGATGAGGGAACTGAGGCCCAGAGAAGTGAAGTGAGTTGATCAAAGTGGCAGAGGCGGGAACCCGCGTTCTTTTGAGTGCCCTGATGAGGAACAGGAAGAAAAAAAAGATTGATAAGCAGCGTGGCTTAGTGGATAGAGCAAGGGCCTAGATGTCAGAAGATTGTGAGTTCTAATTCCAGCTCTTGCCACTTGTCTGTTGTGTGACATTAGACAAGTCACTTCACTTCTCTGTCCCTCAGTTCCCTCATCTGGAAAATGGGGATGGAGACTGTGAGCCCCATGTGGGATAGGGACTGTGTCCAACCCAATTTGCTTGTATCCACCCCAGCTCTTAATACAATGCCTGGCACACAGTAAGCACTTAACAAATACCACAATACCACAAATTATCATTATTATTGTTATGTGCAGAGCATCATATTAAAAGAAGCATATTAGAGAAGCAGCGTGGCTCAGTGGAAAGAGCCTGGGCTTTGGAGTCAGAGGTCATGGGTTCGAATCCCGGCTCCACCAACTGTCAGCTGTGTGATTTCGGGCAAGTCGCTTCACTTCTCTGTGCCTCAGTTCCCTCATCTGTAAAATGGGGATTAAGACTGTGAGCCCCCCGTGGGACAAACTGATCACCTTGTAACCTCCCCAGTGCTTAGAACAGTGCTTTGCACATAGTAAGCGCTTAATAAATGCCATCATTATTATTATTATCATCATTAAATGCTTGGGAGAGTACAAGATGTAAAAGTATTTGCAAATAAAGAATAACTCATCGTCATCGAATTTTGATAATCCGTTGAATTTGTAAATCACTTCTATTTTTCCTAAGGATTTTCACAGTGCTTGTCTCAGGAAAAAATGCCTGTCAATAACCCCAATTTACAGAGGAGTAAACTGAGGCATAGCAGGCCACACTGCAGGCTGGTTTAAGAGCTGAGACTAGAATCTAGTCCCCCAGGCCCAACCTCTTTCCATTACCCTAGGCAGACTCTCCTTACTGGCACCCTACTGTGCATACAACACTGTGTTAGATGTTATTAATGATAAGTAATAAACTAGTTCTAGACTGTGAGCCCGCTGTTGGGTAGGGACTGTCTCTATATGTTGCCAACTTGCACTTCCCAAGCGCTTAGTACAGTGCTCTGCACACAGTAAGCGCTCAATAAATACGATTGAATGAATGAATGAATGAATAATAGTAACTACAAAACTCAGATTCCCTGTCCCACATAGCGTTCAGAGGCTAAGTAGGAAGGAAAACAGGTACCGAATCCACATGTTCCAGATGAGGAAACTGAGGCCCAGAGAAGTGAAATGACTTGCCCAGGGTCACTCAGCAGGCAGGTGGCAGAGCTGGAATTACAACCCAGGAGGAGGGCCGGTCCCAGGCGGAGGAGGAGGATCAGGTCCAGGCAGAGGAGGAGGCTCCCAGACCTGGGCTTTTTCTTACCAGACCATGATGCTTCTCATTATTATTATTAATCATTATCATTAATTAATATACAATTATTATAAATAATAATTTTGGTATCAGTTATGCACTCACTACGTGCCAAGCACTGTACTAAGCTTCAGGGTAGTAGTAACAGGAATAGTAATAGAATTCATTAAGCATTTACTCTATGTAGAGCAATGTATTAAGTCCTGGGAAATAATAATAATGATGGTAATAATGGCATTTACTATGTGCAAAGCGCTGTTCTAAGCACTGGGGAGGTTACAAGGTGATCAGATTGTCCCACGAGGGGCTCACAGTCTTCATCCCCATTTTACAGATGAGGGAACTGTGGCCCAGAGGTCAAGGGTTCAAATCCCGGCTCCGCCAACTGTCAGCTGTGTGACTTTGGGCAAGTCACTTCACTTCTCTGTGCCTCAGTACCCTCATCTGTAAAATGGGGTTTAAGACTGTGAGCCCCACATGCGACAACCTGATCACCTTGTAACCTCCCCAGCGCTTAGAACAGTGGTTTTCACATAGTAAGCGCTTAATAAATGCCATTATTATTATTAAGTGACTTGCCCAAAGTCACACAGCTGACAATTGGTGGAGCCAGTATTAGAACCCACGACCTCTGACCCCCCAAGCCCGTGCACATAAGAAGCAGCATGGCTCAATGGAAAGAGCACGGGCTTGGGAGTCAGAGGTTATGTGTTCAAATCCCGGCTCCGCCAATTGTCAGCTGTGTGACTTTGGGTAAGTCACTTCACTTCTCTGGGCCTCAGTTGCCTCATCTGTAAAATGGGGATTAAGACTATGAGCCGCCCGTGGGACAACCTGATCATCTTGTAACCTCCCCAGCACTTAGAACAGTGCTTTGCACATAGTAAGCGCTTAATAAATGCCATTATTATTATTATTGCACTGAGCCACGCTGCTACTCAAGAGTACACAGGTGGGAAAGAGTACACAGGTGGGAAGTGACTCCCACATGTCTCTGCTGTGTGACTTTGGGCAAGTCACTTCACTTTTCTGGGCCTCAGTTACCTCATCTGAAAAATGGGGATTAGGATTGTGAGAGAGGGACTGTGTCCAGTCTGATTACCTTGCTTCAACCCCAGCGCTTAGAACAGTACCTTCTCTGCTGCTTGCAGAGAAGCAGTGTGGCTCAGTGGAAAGAGCACGGGCTTTGGAGTCAGAGGTCATGGGTTTAAATCCCTGTTGTCCCATAGGGGTCTCACAGTCTTAATCCCCATTTTACAGATGAGGTAACTGAGGCCAAGAGAAATTAATCAATCAATCAATCGTATTTATTGAGCGCTTACTATGTGCAGAGCACTGTACTAAGCGCTTGGGAAGTACAAATTGGCATCACATAGAGACAGTCCCCACCCAACAGTGGGCTCACAGTCTAAAAGGGGGAGACAGAGAACAGAACCAAACATACCAACAAAATAAAATAAGTAGGATAGAAATGTACAAGAAAAATAAATAAATAAATAAATAAATAGAGTAATAAATATGTACAACCATATATACATATATACAGGTGCTGTGGGGAAGGGAAGGAGGTAAGACGGGGGGATGGAGAGGGGGACGAGGGGGAGAGGAAAGAAGGGGCTCAGTCTGGGAAGGCCTCCTGGAGGAGGTGAGCTCTCAGCAGGGCCTTGAAGGGAGGAAGAGAGCTAGCTTGGCGGAGGGGCAGAGGGAGGGCATTCCAGGCCCGGGGGATGACGTGGGCCGGGGGTCGATGGCGGGACAGGCGAGAGCGAGGTACAGTGAGGAGATTAGTGGTGGATGAGCGGAGGGTGCGGGCTGGGCAGTAGAAGGAGAGAAGGGAGGTGAGGTAGGAGGGGGCGAGGTGATGGCCAGCCTTGAAGCCCAGGGTGAGGAGTTTCTGCCTGATGCACAGATTGATCGGTAGCCATTGGAGGTTTTTGAGGAGGGGAGTAATATGTCCAGAGCGTTTCTGGACAAAGATAATCCGGGCAGCAGCATGAAGTATGGATTGAAGTGGAGAGAGACACGAGGATGGGAGATCAGAGAGAAGGCTGGTGCAGTAGTCCAGATGGGATAGGATGAGAGCTTGAATGAGCAGGGTAGCGGTTTGGATGGAGAGGAAAGGGCGGATCTTGGCAATGTTGCGGAGCTGAGACCGGCAGGTTTTGGTGACGGCTTGGATGTGAGGGGTGAATGAGAGAGCGGAGTCGAGGATGACACCAAGGTTGCGGGCTTGTGAGACGGGAAGGATGGTAGTGCCGTCAACAGAGATGGGAAAGTCAGGGAGAGGACAAGGTTTGGGAGGGAAGATAAGGAGCTCAGTCTTCGACATGTTGAGCTTTAGGTGGCGGGCGGACATCCAGATGGAGATGTCCTGAAGGCAGGAGGAGATGCGAGCCTGGAGGGAGGGGGAGAGAGCAGGGGCAGAGATGTAGATCTGGGTGTCATCAGCGTACAGATGATAGTTGAAGCCGTGGGAGCGAATGAGGTCACCAAGGGAGTGAGTGTATATTGAGAACAGAAGGGGACCAAGCACTGAACCTTGGGGAACCCCCACAGTAAGAGGATGGGAGGGGGAGGAGGAGCCTGCAAAAGAGACTGAGAAAGAACGACCGGAGAGATAAGAGGAGAACCAGGAGAGGACGGAGTCTGTGAAGCCAAGGTCAGATAACGTGTGGAGGAGAAGGGGGTGGTCCACAGTGTCAAAGGCAGCTGAGAGGTCGAGGAGGATTAGGACAGAGTATGAGCCGTTGGATTTGGCAAGCAGGAGGTCATTGGTGATCTTTGAGAGCGCAGTTTCCGTGGAATGAAGGGGACGGAAGCCAGACTGGAGGGGGTCGAGGAGAGAGTTGTTGTTGAGGAATTCTAGGCAGCGCGTGTAGACAACTCGTTCAAGGAGTTTGGAAAGGAATGGTAGGAGGGATATGGGACGATAACTAGAAGGTGAGGTGGGGTCAAGAGAGGGGTTTTTTAGGATGGGAGAGACATGGGCATGTTTGAAGGCAGAGGGGAAGGAACCAGTGGAGAGTGAGCGGTTGAAGATGGAAGTTAAGGAGGGGAGAAGGGATGGAGAGAGAGATTTCATAAGATGAGAGGGAATGGGGTCAGAAGCACAGGTGGCCGGAGTAGCACTTGAGAGGAGGGAGGAGAGTTCCTCTGAGGATACCGCTGGGAAGGATGGGAGAGTAGCAGAGAGTGTTGAGAGCCGGGGGGTTGGAGAAATGGGGGGAAGAGACTTTGGGGAGGTCGGACCTGATGGATTTAATTTTGTTAATGAAGTAGGAGGCCAGATCGTTGGGGGTGAGGGAAGGAGGAGGGGGAGGAACCGGGGGCCTGAGAAGGGAGTTGAATGTACGGAAGAGCTGGCGGGGGTGATGGGCATGGGTGTCAATAAGGGAGGAGAAATAGTTTTGTCTGGCAGAAGAGAGGGCTGAGTTAAGGCAGGAAAGGATAAACTTGAAGTGAACGAGGTTGGCATGGTGTTTAGACTTTCGCCAGCAGCGTTCGGCAGCTCGAGCATAAGAGCGAAGGAGGCAGACAGTGGCAGTGATCCAGGGCTGTGGGTTAGTGGTGCGAGAGCGGCGAAGGGAAAGGGGAGCGAGCGAGTCTAGCTGAGTGACCTAAATGACCTGCCCAAAGTCACACAGCTGACAATTGGCGGAGCCGAATTTGAACCCATGACCTCTGACTCCAAAGCCCATGCTCTTTTCCACTGAGCCATGCTGCTTCTCTACTTCTCTGTGCCTCTATTATCCTCCCTTCAAGGCCCTACTGAGAGCTCACCTCCTCCAGGAGGCCTTCCCAGGCTGAGCCCCCTCCTTCCTCTCCCCCTCCTCCCCCTCTCCATCCCCCCAGCCTTACCTCCTTCCCTTCCCCACAGCACTTGTATATATGTATATATGTTTGTACGTATTTATTACTCCATTTATTTATTTTACTTGTACATATCTATTTTATTTATTTTATTTTGTTAATATGTTTTGTTTTGTTCTCTGTCTCCCCCTTCTAGACTGTGAGCCCACTGTTGGGTAGGGACCGTCTCTATATGTTGCCAATTTGTACTTCCCAAGCACTTAGTACAGTGCTCTGCACACAGTAAGTGCTCAATAAATATGATTGATTGATTGATTGATCTGTAAAATGGGGATTAAGACTGTAAGCCCCAAGTGGGACAACCTGCTTACCTTGTATCTACCCCAGTGCTTAGAACAGTGCTTGTCACAAAATAAGCACTTAACAAAATACCATCATTATTATTAATAAATAGGATTGAATGAATGAATAATAATGATGGTAATTTTTAATGGCATTTATTTAGCGCTTACTATGTGCAAAGCACTGTTCAAAGCACTGGCACCGTTCTAAGCGCTCACTACGTGCCAAGCACTGTTCCAAGTGCTGATGAATGAATAAATATGGGGGATACATCCATTGGGAGCAGGGACATGCCAAAACATAAAAATAATCATAATAATGATGCTATCTGTTAAGTGCTTACTAGGTGCCAGGCACTGTAGTAAATGCTGGGGTGGATACAAGCATAGATTGGACAGTCCCTGTCTCACATGGGCTAGCTGAAAGGACAAGGAAGGATGAAGGAGGAAGGAAAACAGGTTCTGAATCCACATTTTACAGATGAGGAAACTGAGGCCCAGAGAAATGAAGTGACTTGCCCAAGGTCACTCAGCAGGCAGGTGGCAGAGCTGGAATTACAACCCAGATCCTCTGAGCTTTTTCTACCAGGCCAGGATGCTTCTCACTGTTATTACTAATCATTATTACGAATTAATATACAATTACAATAAATAATAATACACACTACAGAAAATAAAGGCAAAAGTCAGTATTACAACGATGGTATTTGTTAAGCACTTAGTTGGCCATTAGCAAATTCAGCAAGTGCCTTGTTCCAATAACACACAGGTTTGAAGAATCCACCCTGATGATGCTGCAAAGATAAACACCAATCAGTTCAAAGACCTGCTGTCTTTCCACCTACTCAAAAATCACCTGGGCCCTTTTAGATCTGCTATTTAAGACTTAAACGGAGGTGAGGAGGGTTTGGTCAGTTTTACCGAGTTACTGGCCTTTCTGTCTTAGGAACTGAAGGTTTGGGGTTTCCTAAGGTTGTTCTTGCTTTCTTTTCACTGTAAGTGCAGTTGAGTTGGACATTGAATGAAGAAGGTCATGGTATTTGCTAAAAACAGCTGCATGTTTTTGTTTGACCTGAGCTTCTGTTAAACTTTTCTTAATCTGTGGTCTCTTTCTGAAGTCTACTGCTTTCTTCAAGAGGTTTAAATGTGGCATTGGAAGGTGATAATTGCTAGCTCAGAATGAGAATTGTGGTATCTGTTAAATGCTTACTATGTGCTAAGCACTGGGGTTGACACATGGTAATCATATTGGACAAAGTTCCTTGTCCTAAATGGGGCTTGCACCCTAAGGCGAGGTAGAATTGATGTTGAATCCCCACTTTTCAAATGAGAAAACTGAGACATAAGGAAGTTTAGATCATTATCTGAGAGGCAGAGCTGGGGTTTGAATCCAGGTTCCGTGACTCATTTTACCACCTTTCTAAAAGGGAGGTTTTCTTTCAAAGCCAGTCGGGATGTAAGCAAAGCTTTACTCAGTATTCTCAGCTCTCTTGTTCTTCAGAGGATGAAACTGAGTGTTTTAAGAAGAAGGCCTTCTCAAGAGAACACAAAAGCCTAACATAGCAGGAATGCTAAACATCCATAGACACTTTGAAATTTATTTTCGAGGTCAAAAATTTGCCTCATCTTTCGGGGATCGTTGAATTTCACAAGGTTCGTGGAAACAGGGACAATTTAGGTTCTCTAACTTTAAAATGTCTACTGCCTTTGCTCTTTTTTGAGAGTAATGAATTAATATTTGTGGTGATGCCCCCCAGAAGCTATTAATTATTGCTCTGTGAATCTTGACCAGAGAAACCCCTAATAGGAAACTTCTCTGCCTCTTAAAATAATTATGTATCCATCTATCCTTGGAAGCAAGGACATAAGATTGAGGTGACTTTGAATCTGGAAAGAGAAAGAGCACAGGCCTGGGAATCAGAGGACCTGGGTTCTAATCCCAGTTCTGTCATATGTCTGCTACGCGATCTTGGGCAAGTTGCTTAACCTCTCTGTGCCTCAGTTTCCTCATCCTGTAAAATGGGAACTAAGACTGTGAATCTCACATGGGATATGGACTCTGTTTAACCTGATTAGCTTGTATCTACACCAGTGCTTAGTACAGTGCCTGGCACATAGTAAGCACTTAACAAATGCCTTTTTAAAAAAAAAAAAAAACCTTGGCAGAAGGAGAAGCATACAAATAGGAAGAGATTGAGGTATCTAACGATTTCATCATTTGAATCTAATGAATCGTATTGAGCACTTACTGTGTGCAGAGCACTGTACTAAGTACTTAAGAGAGTACAGCAAAACAATATAACACACATTCCCTGCCCACAATGAGCATACAGGCTAGAGGGAATTTTGATTTAGATTTTCAAACTTATTGAAAGACTACCTACTGAGCACTCCCTAGGGGTGTGATACTGTACTAAGTGGTCAGGCCAAGTTTTAAATGAACACTTTTGTGGGATTTTTTCTACCTTTCATTCATTCAATCGTATTTATTGAGTGCTTACTGTGTGCAGAGCACTGTAGTAAGCGCTTGGGAAGTACAAGTTGGCAACATATAGAGACGGTCCCTACCCAACAGCGGGCTCACAGTCTAGAAGGGGGAGACAGAGTACAAAACATAATAACAAAATAACATAAATAGAATAAATATGTGCAAATAAAATAGAGTAATAAATATGTACAAACATATATTCAGGTGCTGTGGGGAGGGGAAGGCGGGGGGATGTGGAGAGGGAGGAGGGGGAGAGGAAGGAGGGGGCTCAGTGTGGGAAGGCCTCCTGGAGGAGGTGAGCTCTCACTAGGGCTTTGAAGGGAGGAAGAGAGCTAGCTTGGCAGATGTTGGGAGGGAGGGCATTCCAGGCCAGGGGGAGGACATGGGCTGGGGGTCGACGGTGGGACAGGTGAGAACGAGGCCCAGTGAGGAGATTAGCGGCAGGGGAGCGGAGGGTGTGGGCTGGGCTGGAGAAGGAAAGACGGGAGGTGAGGTAGGAGGGGGCGAGGTGATGGACAGCCTTGAAGCCCAGGGTGAGGAGTTTTTGCCTGATGCTTAGGTTGATTGGTAGCCACTGGAGATTTTTGAGAAGGGGAGTAACATGCCCAGAGCGTTTCTGGACAAAGACGATCCGGGCAGTGGTGTGAAGTATGGATTGAAGTGGGGAGAGACCGGAATAATAATGGCATTTGTTAAGTGCTTACTATGTGTGAAGCGCTGGGGGGATACAAGGAGATCAGGTTGTCCCAAGTGGGGCTCACAGTCTTAGTCCCCATTTTCCAGATGAGGTAACTGAGGCACAGAGAAGTTGTGACTTGCCCAAAGTCACACAGCTGACATGGGCAGGAACTGGGATTAGAACCCATGACCTTTGGCTCCCAAGCCCGTGCTCTTTCCACTGAGCCACGCTGCTTCACCTTGAGAAGCAGTGTGGCCTAATGGACAGAGCATGGGCCTAGGAGTCAACAGGGCCTGGGTTCTAATTCTGTCTTTGCCACATGTCTACTGCTGTGTGATCTTGGGCAGGTCACTTCACTTCTCTGGGCTTCAGTTACCTCATCTGGAAAATGGGGATGTGTGAGTCCCATGTTAGAGAAGCAGCGTGGCTCAGTGGAAAGAGCATGCGCTTTGGAGTCAGAGGTCATGGGTTCGAGTCCCAGCTCCGCCACATGTCTGCTGTGTGACCTTGGACAAGTCACTTTACTTCTCGGAGCCTCAGTTAACTCATCTGTAAAATGGGGATGATGACTGCAAGCCCCACGTGGGACAACCTGATCACCTTGTATCCCCCCCTAGCACTTGGAACGGTGCTTTGCATAGTACGCGCTTAACAAATGCCATCATTATTATTATAATTATGTTGGGCGGGGACTTTGTCCAACCTGATTAACTTCTACTTCCCCCAGCTCTTGAACAGTTCTAGGCACATAATAGGTGCTTTATAAAGTACCATAGTTATTATTAATGATTATTAGCATTGTTATCTTCTGTTTGGCCTTCAGAACCAGGCTCTATGTGGTGAGACTCTGGGAGAAGTTTCAACGATGGGGCCTGCAAGAGATGCCGGAAACAAACGGCACAATCCTGTCCAAAGCATCTGCCGGAAACTCCAGATGATTCAGAGGATGAATCCTCCGTCCAGCGCCGTGCTGCTTCCTACCAAAACTCCGTCAGAGAGCGTTGGTCATCCACACGGTGAAAACGCCAAGGACAATCTTGGAGCCACCTTGAGGGTCCCAACCGAGAAGAGCCAACTTGCGGCCAATTACTCAAGCCCCAGGGGTGGTGAGAGATTCTTTGCAAGACCGGGGACGATGTCTCCGAGCCCCACGTGGGTGCCTGGGCTTCGTTCACCTGAGAAGAGCGCAGGCCTTGTCCGTCTCCTCCATTCGGAGGACGTCCTCCAACCAAGACGGGCGCTTCACTGGAACCAGAGCTCTTTGACCCCACGTATCCAGAGAGAAAGACCGCTGGTTTCCTCGGCCCGGCGTCTGTTCTCCGACAGTCCCCCGGAAAGTGACCTACTCACCTCGACCCCTGACTCTAAGGCCTCTCGTGACCGAAGCCACAGTCGTTCTGCTCTCTGGTCTTCAGTGGTGAAGAAGTTGTCTCTGGGAGGAGGAGGTAACGGAGGTTTCTTCTACAGTGTGTGTGGTGACAGATGGTTATTCTCCCCACCCCTCCAAAGCCTTATTCATTCATTCAATCACATTTACTGAATGCTTACTGTGCACAGAGCACTGTACTAAGCGCTTGGGAATTACAAGTCGGCAACATATAGACACGGTCCCTACCCAACAGTGGGCTCACAATCTAGAAGGGGGAGACAGACAACAAAACAAAACATGTAGACAGGTGTCAAAACTGCCAGAATAAATAGAATTACAGCTATATGCACATCAGTAATAAAATAAATAGAAAAGTAAATATGTACAAGTAAAATAGAATAATGAATCTGTACAAATATATACAAGTGCTGTGGGGAGGGGAAGGAGGTAGGGCAGGAGAGGAAAAAGAGGGCTCAGTCTGGCAGACCTCCTCCAAAAGGTCTTCCCTGGCTTAGCCTTCCTTTCCTCTTTTCCCACTTCCTTCTGTGTCTCCCTGACTTGCTCCTTTTATTGATTCTTTTCCCCCCCTACCCCGCAACCCTTCCCAGCCCCACAGCCCTTACATACATATCTGTAATTGATTTATTTATATTGTCTGTCTCCCCCTCTAGACTGTAAACTCACTGTGGACATGGAACGTGTCTGTTTATTGTTCTATTGTACTCTTCCAAGCGCTTAGTACAGTGCTCTGTACACAATAAAAGCTCAATAAATAAGATTGAATCCATGAATGAATAATCCAAAGCGAACATATTGCTTGAAATTCTGGGGTAGGAAATAATAACCATACTTGTTTAAACACTTACTAGGTGTCAACCACTGTTCTAAGTGCTGGGGTGGATTCAAGTTAGTCAGGCTGGACACAATCCCTGTCCCTTTTGTGGTCTAGTGGGTAGAGAGGGCCTGAGAGTCAGAAGGACCTGGGATTTAATCCTGGCTCCACCACTTTTCTGCTGTGTGACCTTGGGAAAGTTGTGCTTCAGTTCCCTCATCTGTAAAATAAGGATTAAGATGAGAAGCAGGGTGAGGACATTTTTTTGATCTTGTTAAACTTAGTGACTTCAGACTTTTCATTGTCAGTGTTCCATTGGTGCAGATCCTGTTCACCCAGGGTACAATTCAAATTCATTTTTGAGCTTAATTCTTTTTTGAAAACAAGTCTGTGTGAGAGCAAATGAGGTACCAGAGCTTTGTAATTAAGTGCAAATTCTTTACCAACACCCTGCCCCTTCCCCTGGAGTATTTGTTTGCTTTTTACACTGGTATGTGCAATTCCCGGGATATTTGTTACTCATTGATTGGGTAGAGGTTATGTGTCTACAAGATTTTCTCCAAACAATGAAATTCTCCAATGCCCTGCTATGGGGCAAGGAAGATTCAGATGCTGGCAGTATCAAATATTTCTTTCTGCATCAGATATTTAAGACATCTATAAGACTGTGTTATTGAGACTTTTTCCTCTTGGCTGGGTCATCACAACACTGTTAAGAAATATTTGGACAGTGTTAACAGCCATTGGAAAACGTTTAGTGCATATTTACTATTCTTTTTATTTTGTTAATGATGTGCATATAGCTTTAATTCTATTCTGACGATTTTGACACCTGTCTCCATGTTTTGTTTTGTTGTCTGTCTCCCCCTTCTAGGCTGTGAGCCCATTATTGGGTAGGGACCGTCTCTATATGTTGCTGACTTGTACTTCCCAAGCGTTTAGTACAGTGCTCTGCACACAGTAAGTGCTCAGTAAATGCGATTGAATGAATGAATGAGCTCGCAGTCTTAATCCTCGTTTTACAAATTAGATCACTGAGGCCCAGAGAAGTGAAGTGACTTCCCCAAGGTCACACAGCAGATGAGTGACAAAGCTGGGATTAGAACCCAGGTCCTTCTGACTCCTGGGCCTTTGCTCTATCCACTGGGCCACACTAATTCTGATCTCCTGACTTCCAATCCTTTGCTCTTTCCAGTTAGCCACGCTGCAAATAAAATAGTCATGGAAATATTCCTTATTCCTCTGTGGACAAATTCTCTGGATATTTTTTTTTCTGCCATCTAAATGCGCCGTGTGTTTTGAAGGCGTCCAATTAAAACCGTCTCCTGAACCTAAGGAAAGTACTTTTTAATGTCAAAAATGTCTGTTGAAGTTCAAGTTTGGACAGGCCCAATATACAACAGCTTCAGGAAAAATGACCACCATAGAACTGTTGCTGAATTAATCAACGACATTTACTGAGCGCTGACTCTTTGTAGAGCCCTTTACTAAGCACTTGGGAGAGTACGATACAACGGGGGTGAAATGTGGAACTTCAAAACGCTTTTTCAATCAACAGGAGGGAAACAAGAAACGGATGATGAGGATGACGACCGTGATGATCCAGGAGAGGCCACGTGTGTCAGCAACATTTGTGAGGAGGAGTTGCTCCTCAATATCTTTTATGCATGTGACCCAGAGCAGAAAGGTAGAATGGGGTTTTCACTCCTTTATATGCGTCCGCTCGAAAGTCGGGGATAACTTTGATTTGGGCAAAGCAAAATTGCATAAGTGGTCCTGCAGACATCTTTGACTGAAGGCACCTGCTTTAAGTTCACCTTAAATGATTACACTTCTTTCTTGTTGATGCTGTTCTGTCAAGAGTAGTAATATGCTTACTAATAATTCTAATAATTATGGTACTTCTTAAGTGCTTACGATGTGTCAAGCAGGGCAGGGAATGAGTCTAATGTTCTATTGTACCCTCCCAAGAGCTTAGTGCAGTGCTCTGCAGACAGTAAGTGCTCAATAAATACAATTAATGAATGAATGAACTGTTCTAAGCGCTGGGGTAGATGCCAGTTAATCAGGTTGGACACAGTCCCTGTTCCACTTGGGGCTCACAGTCTTCATCCCCACTTTACAGATGAGAGAACTGAGGCACAGAGAAGTGAAGTGACTTGTCCAAAGTCGCATAGAAGCATCATGGCTTATTGGAAAGAGCATGGGCTTGGGGGTCAGAAGTCATGGGTTCTAATCCTGGCTCCACAACTTGTCTGCTGTGTGACCTTGGGCTAGCCACTTAACTTTTCTGGGCCTCAGTTGGGGATTATTATTATTATTATTATTAATAATAATAATAATAACAACATTTATTAAGCGCTTACTGTGTGCAAAGCACTGTTCTAAGCACTGGGGAGGTCACAAGGTGATCAGGTTGTACCATGGGAGGCTCCCAGTCTTAATCCCCATTTTACAGATGAGGTACTGAGGCACAGAGAAGTTAAGTGACTTGCCCAAAGTGACACAGCTGACAATTGGCGGAGCCGGGGTTTGAACCCATGACCTCTGACTCCAAAACCCATGCTCTTTCCACTGAGCCACACTGATTAAGATTGTGAGCACTACATGGGGCAACCTGATCACCTTATATCTACCCAGAGCTTAGAACAGTGCTTGGCACATAGTATTTAAGTGCATACTATGTGCCAGGCACTGTACTAAGCACTAGGGTGGATACAAGAAAATCAGGTTGGCCACAGTTCCTGTCCAGCATAGGTAACACACTTTTAATCCCCATTTTACAGATGAGGTAACAGAGTGTTCTCCCAAAGAGTGGCTTAGTGGAAAGAGCACAGGCTTGGGAGTCAATACGTCATGTGTTCTATTCCTGGCTCCACCACTTATCAGCTGTGTGACTTTGGGCAAGTAACTTACCTTCTCTGTGCCTCAGCTGCCTCATCTGTAAAGTGGGGATTAAGACTGTGAACTCCACATGGGACAACCTGATTACCTTGCATCTCCCCCCCAGTGCTTAGAACAGTGCTTGGCACATAGTAAGTACTTACAAAAACCATTATTATTATTATGGTGCTCTGCACACAGTAAGCACTCAATAAATATGATTGAATGAATGATGGGTGTCCCAGTGGCATGAGGGTTAATATAATTATGGTACTGGTTAAGTGCTTAGTATGTGCTTAGTACCATTCTAAACACTGGGGTAGATACAAGTTAATCAGGTTGGTCACAGGCCCTGTCCCACATAGAGTTCACGCTCCTAGTCCCCATTTTATGGATGAGGGAACTGAGGCCCAGAGAAGTGAAGTGATTTGCCCAAAGTCACATAGCAGACATGTGGCGAGGCCAGAATTAGAACCCAGATTCTTTTGACTCCAGACCCAAGCTCTATCCATTAAGCTACTCTACTTCTCACTAGGGTAGGGTAACCTCTCTCCACCGTGGCTAGGCCTTTGGAAGTTGGGACCGAGGGAATGAATAATGGATTGATTCATTCATTCAATCACATTCACTGAGTGCTTATGGTGTACAGAGCACTGTACTAAGAGCTTGGGAAGTAGAAGTTGGCAACATATAGAGACTGTCCCTACCCAACAGTGGGTTCACAGTCTACAAGGGGGAGACAGACAACAAAACATATTAACAAAATAAAATAAATAGAATAAATATGTACAAGTAAAATAGAGTAATAAATATGTACAAACATGTATACAGGATGCCTCACTTGGTTGTCAGTTGATTTTTTTTTTCCCCTGGGTTGGAGAAGGGTCTGATGGGAGTCTCAGTGCCATCTGTGGAGAGGGGGGTGAAGCGATGTGTTTGGATAATAGAGGATTTGGTCGATGACTCACAAGAACCCCAGTAATCAAGTCCTTCGTGGGCTGGAGGAACACTCTCAGTCCTCCTAGAACATAACAGTTGGGCTCTTGAGGACTTTCTGTGTTGAGGAAAATGCGCTAGCGTGAACATGCTCACCGTAACAGACGCCAAGGGCCTGTGCCCAGCCACTTCCCCCAACATGGTGTCCTGTTCGATCCCGGCAGACGTGTGGGGTTGGAAGAATGTTCCCCACTTCCCTCACACCCTTCCAACTGAAGCATGTGTTCTGGAAGAACTGAGCGGGCTCTAGTTGTTTCTGTTACTATTTCCCATTCCCATAATTTCAGGATGATTCTCTGCTCTCCCAGACCATATGTCATCTCTCAGGAGTGTGGGAATAACTAATCAAGAATCTTAACCTTTAAATGTTTTTTCAGACTTCCTTCCTGCCGTCCCCTTCTCCCTACCCCCACCACCTAACACAATTTTTTTTTTCTGTGGGTGCCTTCAAAGCCCAGGACCCTGATCGATATCCGTAACTCTGATCTATTTCCCGTCAAGAATATTTCCTCTAGACTGCAAGCTAGTCTCTAGACTATAAGCTCATGTGGGAAGGGAATGTCACTGTTTATTGTTGTGCTGTACTTTCCCAAGCGTGTAGTACAGTAAAGAGAAGTAGTGTGGCTCAGTGGAAAGAGCCTGGGCTTTGGAGTCAGACATCATGGGTTCAAATCCTGCCTCCGCCAATTGTCAGCTGTGTGACTTTGGACAAGTCACTTCACTTCTCTGTGCCTCAGTTCCCTCATCTGTAAAATGGTGATTAAGACTGCAAGCCCCCTGTGGGACAACCTGATCACCTTGTAACCTCCCCAGTGTTTAGAACAGTGCTTTGCACATAGTAAGCACTTAATAAATGCCATCATTTTTATTACTATTACCTGCACACAGTAAGCATTCAGTAAGTACAATTGAGTGAATGCACGAATGAATGTCAAGATACCAGGTAGTAAGCTCCTTGAGGACAAAGATCATAATTCCTAACTAATAATAATTATGGTATTTGTTAAGCACTATGTGGCAAGCATTGTCCTAAGCGCTGGGGAAGGTACAAGCTAATCAGGTTGGACACAGTCCCCGTCCCACATGGGGCTCACACTCCTAATCCCCATTTTACAGATGAGGTAACGGAGGCTCAGAGAAATGAAATGATAATGTACCCAAAGTCACATGGCAGACAAGCAGCAGAACCTGGATTAGAAACCCAGGTTTTGGGGTTTTTTTTACTCCCAGGCTTGTGTTCTATCCACTAGGACCACGCTGACCATCTGATCTTTGTCTCCTCTTCTCCAGGGAAAGTGGCCGTGACGGTAATAGTAGATTATCTGAGGCTCACCACCAGTCGGGCTACAGAGGACAGTGGCCTTGAAGAGTTACGGAATATGCTTGACCCTGACAAGGAGGACATTGTTGTAGACCTGGACACTTACTATGCAATAATGAAACAGTGGATAGCAGACTGTAGGAGCAAATGGTAATTCAAATCCCCTTCCTTCGTTGGTAATTATAATTGTAATGAGAAGCAGCGTGGCCTAGTGGAAAGAGCATGGGCCTGTGAATCAGAGAACTTGGGTTCTCATACTGGCTCTGCTGCGTGCCTGCTGTGGGAATTTGGGCAAGTCGCTTCACTTCTCTGGGCCTCAGTTATCTCATTTGCAAAATGGAGATGAAGACTGTGAGCCCCATGTGGGACAGGGACTGTGTCCAACCTGATTATCCTGAGTCTTCCCCAGCGCTTAGAACAGTGCTTGGCCCATTGTAAGTACTTAACAAATACCACAATTATTATTATTATTGTACTTAATAATAATAATTGTGGCTTTTAAGTGCTTATTATGTACCAAGCACTGTTCCAAGCACTGGGGCAGATACAAGTTAATTGGGTTGGACACAGCCCTTTTCCACATGGGGCTCAATCTTCATCTCCATTTTACAGATGAGATAATTTAGGCCCAGAGAATGATGATGGCATTTAAGTGCTTATTATGTGCAAAGCGCTGTTCTAAGCACTGGGGAGGATACAAGGTGATCAGGTTGTCCCACATGGGGCTCACAGTCTTAATCCCCATTTTACAGATGAGGTAATCAGATGAGGTAACTGATAATAATTATGGTACTGGTTAAGTGCTTAGTATGTGCTAAGTACCGTTCTAAGCACTGGGGTAGATACAAGTTAATCAGGTGGGACACAGGCCCTATCCCACACAGAGGTCACACTCTTAGTCCCCATTTTATGGATGAGGGAACTGAGGCCCAGTGAAGTGATTTGCCCAAAGTCACATAGCAGACATGTGGCGAAGCCAGAATTAGAACCAAGGTTTTTCTGACTCCTAGGCCCGGGCTCTAGGGTAATCTCTCTCCACCGTGGCTAGGCTCACAGTCATAATCCCCATTTTACAGATGAGATAACTGAGGCACAGCGAAGTAAAACAGCTTGCCCAAGGTCACATAACAGCCAAGGGGCAGAGGCGGGATTAGAACCCACGTCCTCTGACTCCCGAATCACGCTGCTTCTCAAGCTAATTAGGTCAGACACAGAGCGTGTCCCGTATTGGACTCCTGGTATAAGTAGTGGGGAAAAATGGCATCCAACCCCCATTTTAGAGATGAGGAGACTGAGGCACAGAAAGCGACTCACCCAAGGTCACATAGCAAACTCAGCTCACTGTGGGAAGGCAACAGGTCTACCAACTCTGTTGTATTCATTCAATTGTATTGAGTGCTTACTGTGTGCAGAGCACTGTACTAAGAGCTTGGGAAGTACAAGTTGGCAACATATAGAGACGGTCCCTACCCAACAGTGGGCTCACAGTCTAGAAGGGGGAGCCAGAAAACAAAACATATTAACAAAATAATGAGAGTATATTGTACTCTCCCAAGTGCTTAGTGCGGTGCTCTGCACCGAGTATGCACTCAGTAACTGTGATTGAACAGAGTCGGGATGAGAACCAAGGTTATCTGGCTCTCAGGTGTCTGCCACATGTCTGCTGTGTGACTTTGGGCAAGTCACTTCACTTCTCTGAGCCTGTTACCTCATCTGGTAAATGGGCTTGGCACAAAGTAAATGCTTAACAAGTACTATTATTATTATTACTGTGCTTTTTCCACAGGGCTATGTGTGTCTTTTGCAGAAACAGTAGTAGCTTGAGAAACAGCATGGCTTAGTGGAAAGAGTCCAGACTTGGAAGTCAGAGGTCATGACTTCTAACCTCTGTTCTACCACCTATCAACTGTGTGACTTTGGGAAAGTCACTTACAATCTCTGTGCCTGTTACCTCATCAGTAATAATCTGGATTAAGAGTGTTAAGCCCCACATGGGACATCCTGATTACCTTGTATCTACCCCAGCGCTTAGAACAGTGCTTGGCACATAGTAAGCGCTTAACAAATACCATCATTATTATTTTTATCAATAGTATGGGTATGATGCCTCAGTACTAATCAATCATATTTATATAGCACTTACTGTATGCAGAGCACCATACTAAGTGCTTGGGAAGCACTTAGAGAAGCAGCGTGGCTCAGTGGAAAGAGCCCAGGCTTTGGAGTCAGAGGTCATGGGTTCAAATCCAGGCTCCACCAATTGTCAGCTGTGTGACTTTGAGCAAGTCACTTAACTTCTCTGGGCCTCAGTTACCTCATATGTACAAGGGGGATCGTCCCCCTCTCCATCCCCCCCATCTTGCCTCCTTCCCTTCCTCACAGCACCTGTATATATGTATATATGTTTGTACATATTTATTACTCTATTTATTTTACTTGTTACCTATCTATTCTATTTATTTTATTTTGTTAGTATGTTTGGTTTTGTTCTCTGTCTCCCCCTTCTAGACTGTGAGCCCACTGTTGGGTAGGGACTGTCTCTATATGTTGCCAGCTTGTACTTCCCAAGCGCTTAGTATAGTGCTCTGCACACAGTAAGCGCTCAATAAATACGATTGATTGATTGACTGTGAGCCCCCTGTGGGACAACCTGATCACCTTGTAACCTCCCCAGTGCTTAGAACAGTGCTTTGCACGTAATAAGCGCTCAATAAATGCCATCAGTATTATATTATTGGGAGAGTAAAACAAAACAGAGTTGGTGGACTCGTTATGGGCAGGGAAAAAGCTTGCAATCCAGAAGGGGAGGCAGCCATTAATATGAAGAAATATATTTTGGATATGGATATCAGTTCTGTAGGGTGGAGGGAGGAGTGAATAAAGGGTGGAAAATCCAAGGCAAGGGTGATGCAGAACGGAGTGGGAGAAGAGGAGAGCTTAGTCAGGGAAGGCCTCTTAGAGGAGATGGGCCTTTAATAAGGCTTTGAAGGCAGGGAGAGTGTTCCAAACCAGAGGTAAGTCATGAGCCAGAGGTTGGTGATGAGATCCAGCTACAGAGAGTAGGTTGGCATTGGAGGAGCAAATTGTGTGGGCAGGGTTGTCGTAAGAGCAGGGATGTGAGATAAGAGGGGGTGAGGTTATTGACTGCTTTAAAGGAGTTTCTGTTTGATGCGGAGGTGGATGGGCAACCACTGGAGGTTCTTGAGGGGTAGTGAAACATGGCCTGAACGTTTTGATAAGAAAAACGATCCAGGCAGCAGAATGAAGTATGGAGTGGAGCTGGGAGGTCAGCGAGGAGGCTGCTGTAGTAATAATAATAATAATAATGATGGCATTTATTAAGTGCTTTCTGTGTGCAAAGTACTGTTCTAAGCTCTGGGGAGGTTACAAGGTGATCAGGTTGTCCCACAGGAGGCTCACACTCTAAATCTCCATTTTACAGATGAGGGAACTGAGGCACAGAGAAGTTGTGCTTGCCCAAGGTCACACAGTTGGCAGAGCCGGGATTTAAACCCGTGACCTCTGACTCCAAAGCCCGGGCTCTTTCCACTGAGCATAGGATAAGTGCTTGGAGTAACATGGTAGCAACTTGGATGGAGAGGAAAGGGTGGATTTTAGCGATGTCATAAAGGTGGAACCTGCCTGGGCTGGGAAGCCAGAGGACCTGGGTTCTAATCCTGGCTCTGCTCGATGCCTGATGAGTGACCTTGGGCCTCCATTTCTTCATCTGCAAAATGGGGATTCGATACCTGTTGTCCCTTCCACAGGCTGGGAGCCTCATGTGGGATGGGGACTCTGTCTGACCTGATTAACCTGTACTTGTACTGAGAAGCAGCATATCTGAGTGGCTAGAGCTCAAACCTGGGAGTCAGAAGTTCATGGGTTCAAATCCCGGGTCCACCACTTATCTGCTTTATGGCCTTGGGCAGGTCACTTCACTTCTCTGGGCCTCAGTTCCCTCATCTGTAAAATGAGGATTGAGACTATGGGACAGGGACTGTGTCCAACCCGATTTGTTTTATCCACCCAGGAGCCAGGCACATAGTAAGCACTTAACAAACACCACTATTATTATTATTACTGTAACCTACCCCAACACTTAGTAGAGTGCTTGGCACAGGGAAAGTACTTCACAAATGGCACAATTACTGAAATTATTTTTTTTTTTTAGTAAGTGCTCCTCATGTCCCTCCCTCCCACCCCTTCTCCCTCCCTTCCTGAGTGCTCAGACGGGCTCTGCTGCCATTCTCCAGCCCCTCACCCAATCTTGGGCCCCACTCCCACCTCTTTCGGGGTCTCTTTCTTCTCCTCCCCTCCTCCTCTTCCCTCGGGCCTTTCTCAAGGCAACAGGAAGTGGACAGGGGAAACAGGAGGTGAAATTCAACTTGGCTAGAGATGGGACTGTAACGGCTCCGGTGAGAGATTCAGTGTGGCAAAGGGGTGGGGAGTGTGAAACTATTAGCTAAAACGAAAGTGTTGGGTGATCTGTTTTTTCCCAAAAGTGGTACCCACCCCCAACTCCATTAATGGCAAGGGAACCTCTCTATCTATAATTGTTTTTATTTATGTTGATGCTATTGATGCCTATTTGTTTAGTTGTCTGTCTCCCCCCACCTTTTATGGTCTCCCCCCACCTTTTAGACTGTGAGCCCGTTGTTCGGTAGGGATTGTCTCTGTTGCCAAATTGCATTTTCCAAGTTTCTCAGTACAATGCTCTGCACATAGGTTCTCAATAAATACGATTGAATGAAATGAATGAATATAATGGTAATAATTGTGGTATTTAAGTGCTTATTACGTTCTCAGCACTGGGTTAGATACAAGGTAGTCCCTCTCCCACATTAGGGGCTCACAGTCTCAATCCCCATTTTACAGTTGAGGTAACTGAGGGCCAGAGAAGTGAAGTGACTTGACCAAGGTCATGCAGCAAGCAAGGGGCAGGGCTGGGATTAGAACCCATTCATTCATTCAATCATATTTATTGAGTGCTTACTGTGGGCAGAGTACTGTACTAAGTGCTTGGGAAGTACAAGTCAGCAACATATAGAGATGGTCCCTACCCAACAACGGGCTCATAGTCTAGAAGGGGGAGACAGGCAACAAAACTTGTAGTCAGGTATCAAAACATGTCTACCTGGGAGACCTTCTGATGCCCAGGCTCTAGCCATTACAGCATGCTGCTTCTCTGCTCTGCTGTTCTATTTGAACCAAAAAGCAATCTGGAAAGGTTGATTCCACCTCACTACTCCATTCATTCATTCAATCGTATTTAGTGAGCACTTACTGTGTGCAAAGCATTCATTCATTCAATCATATTTATTGAGCGCTTACTGTGTGCAGAGCACTGTACTAAGTGATTGGGGACTACAATTTGGTAACATATAGAGACGGTCCCTACCCAGCAATGGGCTCACAGTCTAGAAAGGGGAGACAGACAACAAAACAAAACATGTGGACGGGTGTCAAGTCATCAGAACAAATAGATTTAAAGCTAAATGCACATCATTAACAAAATAAATAGAATAGTAAATATGTACAAGTAAAATAGAGTAATAAATCTGTACAAACATATATACAGGTGCTGTGGGGAGGGGAAGGAGGTAGGGTGGGGGAGATGGGGAGGAGGAGAGGAAAAAGGGGGCTCAGTTTGGGAAGGCCTCTTGGAGGAGGTGAGCTCTCAGTAGGGTTTTGAAGGGAGGAAGAGAGCCAGCTTGGCAGATGTGTGGAGGGAGGGCATTCCAGGCCAGGGGGAAGAGGTGGGCAGGGGGTCGACAGCGAGATGGGTGAGAACAAGGCCCAGTGAGGAGGTTAGCGGTGGCAGAGGAGTGGAGGGTGTGGGCTGGGCTGGAGAAAGAGAGAAGGGAGGTAAGGTAGGAGGGGGTGAGGTGATGGAGAGACTTGAAGCAGAGAGTGAGGAGTTTTTGCTTGATGTGTAGGTTGACAGGCAGCCACTGGAGACTTTTGAGGAGGGGAGTAACATAAGCACTGTACTAAGTGCTTGGAGGAGTGCAATAGAACAATATATAGACATGTTCCCCATCCACAACAAGCTTACAGTCTAGAGGGGGAGATAGACATTAAGAGAAATAATAGCAATAATAATAATAAATGGGATTGATCGAGCAGCTACTGCATGCAGAGCACTGTGCTAAGCTCATGGGGAAATACAATGGAGTAAGTAAACATGATTCCCACCATCAAGGAGATTACAATTTTATGTTGGTCTTGCTACAGGGGAGAAGACGACTGTCAACCAACTGCGGGGGAAAGCTCTGTTTTCAAGGTACAGGAGAGCCAGAAAGCAGGTGTGTGTCCGTCCATCTGTCCAGACAGATCACACCCGCCCTCCACCCTCTCAGCCAACACCTCGTGGGGTAAAAGTGCCTCTATCGATTAATCAATCAGTGGTATTTATCAAGCATTTTCCGTGTGCAGAGCACTCATTCATTCACTCAGTCGTATTGAGTAGTTACTGTGTGAAGAACCCTGTACTAAGCACTTGGGAGAGTACAATATAACAAACAGACTCATTCCCTGCACACAGAGATCTTACAGTCTGGAGGGGGAGACTGATATTAATAGAAATAAATAAATGAAGAAGAAAGGGAGCAAGTCAGGGCAATGCAGAAGGGAGTGGGAAAAGAGAAAAGGGGAGGGGGTACATTGTACTAAGCACTTGGGACAGTACGCTAGAACAGAGTTGGGAGATACATTCCCTGTTGACGAGGAGCCGACAGTATCATGTGTGTTTCAGGACAGAGGACTGCAAGTAAAACGAATGCGACAGTGAGGAGCTTTGAGGCTTTAGGAGGAGACCCATCAAAATGCGACTTGTAAGTGACTTCTTGTCCTCTTTGTGTTCACTCCATATTTTCATGGGGCAGATGAAAATGTGAGGGCACAGCTAGTGGTCGTCTAGACCTTGCTGCCGTTTTCCCACAGCAGTTGGACTGATGATAATCATATTCATTCAATCATATTTGTTGAATGCTTACTGTTTAGAGCACTGTACTACACTCTTGGAAAGTACAATTCAGCAATAGACACAATCCCCGTCCACATCAGGCTTACAGTCTAGAAGGGGGGAGATGGACATCAAAACAAGTTAACAGGTATCAATATAAATAAATTAAATTATAGATTTATACATATAACCAACCACTGGACTAATTTCTGGGGGAAGGTACAAGAAGATATTCCAAGAGGCATCTTTTGTGGTATCAAGAGGACTTTGCAATCTGTCATATCCTGTGTCTTCACCCAGAGTTTTGGCCAGACTGTTATTATTATCAATAATAATAATAATAACAATAATACTAATTTTGGTATTTAAGTGCTTACTATGTGCAAAGCACTGTTCTAAGTGCTGGGGGGGATACAAGGTGATCAGGCTGTCCCACGTCAGCCTCAGTCTTAATCCCCATTTTACAGATGAGGGAACTGAGGCACAGAGAAGTGAAGTGACTTGCCCAAAGTCACACAGCTGACAATTGGCGGAGCTGGGATTTGAACCCATGACCTTTGACTCCAAAGCCCAGGCTCTTTCCACTGAGCCATGCTGCTTCTCTAAGGGATTTGGAGAAATGTTTGTCTCGTTCTGGGCAGGGAATGTGTCCTTTATTTTGTATTGTAATCAATCAATCAATCATATTGAGCACTTACTGTGTGCAGAGCACTGTACTAAGCACTTGGGAAGTACAAGTTGGCAACATATAGAGACAGTCCCTACCTAACAGTGGGCTCACAGTCTAGAAGGGGGAGACGGAGAACAAAACCAAACATATTAACAAAATAAAATAAATAGAGTAATAAATATGTACAAACATATATACAGGTACTGTATTGTACTCTCCCAAGCACTTAGTTCAGGGCTCTACACATAGTAAGCACTCAATAAATACAATTGATTGAGTGGAGAAGCAGCATGGTTTAGTAGCTAGAGCATGGGCCTGGGAATCCAAAGGTCATGTGTTCTAATCTTGCTCGGCCACTTGTCTGTTGTATGACCTTAGGAAAGTCACTTCCCTTCTCTTCAGTTCCCTCATCTGTTAAAAAAAAATGGGGATTAAGACAGCCCCACATGGGGCAGGGATTGTGCCCAACTCAATTTGCTTGTTTCCACCGCAGTGCTTAGTGCAATGCTTGGCACAGACTAGGCTCTTAGCAAATACCATCACCGTTATTTTATTGTTTTTGATTGATTTGTCCCACAGTGCTAGCCTGATGGATTTGGCTGGACTTGTTGCCAGAGAAACCGCTTACCTTCATGCACAGGGCATTGCAATGGGTGAATGCTACCCCAGACTCAATCAATCAATCAATCAATCGCATTTATTGAGCGCTTACTGTGTTCAGAGCACTGTGCAGAGCATTCGCCCTTTAACTCCAACTTCTTGGAGAATGGAGTCCCCCACCTCCTAGTCCAGTTTTCAAAGCGTGATCTCTCTCTCATCCTAGTCAGCCAGAGACACTCAGAGCTAACAGACTGGAGAATATCTTTGCTAAGTAGATGCAAATATCGAGGGCTAATTTTGAAATAAGTTTTCACACCTCTGTTCAAGCAAGTCAAAATACTTCCCAAGTGGCAAGGTGGGTGGAGGGAGGTGCTTAAACCCTGGCAGAACTGGGCACGGAGATGGCAAATACTGTAATTAATATTGGCATTGAATTTCAAATAGGATTAAAGTGGGGAGGGGATATTATGAGAATGGTTTTAAGCCCTTGTGTGCTAAGGGATGGAAAAATAAAGGAAATCAGACTGGACACAGTCCCTGTCCCTCATGAGACTCTCAGTAGTAATAATAATAATAATAATGATGCTTACTATATGCCAGGCACTGTACAGAGCCCTGAGGTAGCTATAAGATAATTGGGTTAAACACAATCTGTGTCCCACATAGGGCTCACAGTCTCAATCCTCATTTTACAGATGAGGTCACTGAGGCACAGATAAATTAGGTGACGTGCCCAAAGTCACAAGGCAGACAAATGACAGAGTCATGATCTGAGCCCCCCTCCTTCCTCTCCTCCTCCACCCCCTCCTTCCTGCCTTACCTCCTTCCCCTCCCCACAGCACCTGTATTCATTCATTCATTCAATTGTATTTATTGAGCACTTACTGTGTGTAGAGCACTGTACTAAGCGCTTGGGAAGTACAAGTTGGCAACATATAGAGACGGTCCCTACCCAACAGCCCAACAGCGGGCTCACAGTCTAGAAGGGGGAGACCGAGAACAAAACAAAACATATTAACAAAATAAAATAGAATAAATATGTACAAATAAAATAGCGTAATAACTACGTACAAACATATATACAGTATATAGTACTGTAATATATTTATTATTCTATTTATTACTCTGTATATACAGTATATACCTGTATATATGTTTGTACGTATTTATTACTCTATTTTATTTGCACATATTTATTCTATTTATTTTATTTTGTTAATATGTTCTCTGTCTCCCCCTTCTAGACTGTGAGCCCGCTGTTGGGTAGGGACCCTCTCTATATGTTGCCAACTTGTACTTTCCAAGTGCTTAGTACAGTGCTCTGCACACAGTAAGTGCTCAATAAATCATCATCATCATCAATCATATTTATTGAGCGCTTACTGTGTGCAGAGCACTGTACTAAGCGCTTGGGAAGTACATGGTCTATACACTAGGCTTTGGTGACCTAACATGGAGAGAGAAGTATTTTTATTCCCATTTTACAGATGAGAAAACTGAGGCACAGAGAGGCTAAGGGACCTGAGGTCACGCAGCGGGCCAATGGCAGATCGGGGACTAGACTCTGGGTCTCCTGCACAATCAATCGGTGGCATTTATTGACCTCTTACTGTGTGCAGAGCACTGTACTAAGCGTTTGAGAGAGTACAAGTCAATCAATGGAATTTATTGAGCTCTTACTGTGTGCAGAGCACTGTATTAAGCACTTGGAAGAGTATAATTCACTCAACGGTATTGAGCTCTTAGTGTGCAAAGGACTGTACTAAACACTTAGGAGAGTACAATTATGAGAAGCAGCATGGCCTAGTGGCAAGAGCCCAGGCTTGGGAGTCTGAGATTGTGGGTTCTAATCCCAGCTCCGCCACTTGTCAGCTGTGTGAACTTGGGCAAGCCACTTATCTTCTCTGGGCCTCAGTTCCCTCATCTGTAAAATGGGGATGAAGGTTGTGAGCCCCACGTGGGACAACCTGATTACCTTGTTGTAATAATAATAATGGCATTTATTAAGTGCTCATTATGTACAAAGCACTGTTCTAAGCACTGGGGAGGTTACGAGGTGATCAGGTTGTCCCACGGGGGGCTCACAGTCTTAATCCGCATTTTACAGATGAGGTAACTGAGGCCCAGAGAAGTGAAGTGACTTGCCCAAAGTCACACAACTGACAATTGGCGGAGCTGGTATTTGAACCCATGGCTCTGACTCCAAAGCCCGTTATCTTTCGACTGAGCCGTGCTGCTTCTCCCCCAGTGCTTAGCACATAGTAAGCACTTAACAAATACCATTATTATTGTCATTACAATTCACACAATCAATGGTATTTACTGAGCTCTTCCTGCGTACAAATCATTGCACTAAGCTCTTGGGAGAGCCCAACATGCCAGGGTGGGTAGACTAGTTCCCTGCCCACAAGGAGCTTGCAGTCAAAAGGCTCTTGGCTCCCCTCATGTTCTGCCCTGGCCATGGCTGGATTAACCCTCTCTTGGGAGGGAAAGGACCAGAGAGGATTCGTTCTCCGGACTGGGAGCGGCGGGCGTGAGGGTTTGTAGGGTTTAAGGAGCCAAAGAGCCGAATGAGATGAAACCATTGTCCGGCTCTTTCCTCGGTGACAGGGAGACCTCCGACTTAATTACGTGCATGGCCGACCTGCAGTTCAATAAGCAGAAGTTGCAGGAGGAAAACGGCAAGTTCAAATTGGCGTTGGAGGCCATGGAAGAAGCCAATCACAAGCTGGGAGAGGATTGTGAGCAGCTGCGAAATCAGATGAAGAGGTAATGATAATAAGGATGGTATTTAAGCCCACTGTTGGGTAGGGACTGTCTCTATATGTTGCCAACTTGTACTTCCCAGGCGCTTAGTACAGTGCTCTGCACACAGTAAGCGCTCAAGAAATACGATTGATTGATTTAAGTGCTTACTGTGTGTCAAGCACCATTCTAAGTGCTGGGGTAGATAGAAGGTAATCAGGCTGTTTTACATGGGGCTCACAGTCTTAATCCCCATTTAACAGATGAGGGAACTGAGGCACAGAGAAGTGAAGTGACTCACGCAAGGTCAGATAGCAGACAAAGTGGCGGAGCCAGGTCTTTGTAACTCCCAGGCCAACGGATCATTGCCTCCTGGGTGTAGGGCACTGTACTGAGGATCTGTACTGTACTGAGAAGCAGCATGGCTCAATGGAAAGAGCCCGGGCTCTGGAGTCAGAGGTCATGGGTTCAAATCCCGGCTCCGCCAATTGTCAGCTGTGTGACTTTGGGCAAGGCACTTAACTTGTCTGTGCCTCAGGTCTCTCATCTGTAAAATGGGGATTAAAACTGTGAGCCCCACGTGGGACAACCTGATCACCTTGTAACCTCCCCAGCTCTTAGAACAGTGCTTTGCACATAGTAAGCACTTAATAAATGCTATTATTATTATTATTATTATTATTATTATTATTATTATTATTATTATCTGCAAGAGCACTGCAGAAGTGGAATCCACACACTCAGCCCTCAGGGACTCTTCTGGAATCTTCAGCTGGCTCTGTGGACTGATGTCACTGACTCCTCTCCCCCGCCCCCATCCCTTCCACCCTACCCCCTTCCCCTCCCCACAGCACCTGTATATGTTTGTACAGATTTTTTTACTCTATTTATTTTACTTGCACATATTTACTATTCTATTTATTTTATTAATGATGTGCATCTAGCTTTACTTCTATTTATTTTGATGATAATGATGGCATTTGTTAAGCACTTATGTGTAAAGCACTGTTCTAAGTGCTGGGAAGGTTACAAGGTGATCAGGTTGTCCCATGGTGTGTGTGTGTTGGGGGGAGGCTTACAGTCTTCATCCCCATTTTACAGATGAGGTAACTGAGGCCCAGTGAAGTGACTCAACCAAAGTCACACAGCTGACAAGTGGCGGAGCCGGGATTTGAACCCACGACCTCTGACTCCAAAACCCGGGCTCTTTCCACTGAGCCATACTGCTTCTCACTCTGCTTTGATGACTTAACACATGTCCACATGTTTTGTTTTGTTGTCTGTCTCCCCCTTCTAGACAGTGAGTCCTTTGTTGGGTAGGGACCATCTCTGTATTTTGCCAGCTTGTACTTCCCAATCGCTTAGTAGAGTGCTCTGCACACAGTAAGCACTCAATAAATACGATTGAATGAATGAAATCAATAGGATTTATTCATTCATACGGTTATCATTGGCTGAGCACTGTACTGAGCATCTGGGAGAGTACAATCGATCAATATATGGCATTTATTGAGTCCTTACTGCCGGCCGAGGACTGTTTCAAGCACCTGGGAGAGTACAACAGAGCAGAGTTGACAAACACATTCTCTGCCAGCAAAGAGCTGACAGTCTAGAGGGAGACCAGTATAGTAGATTGAAGTTTACACCCAGGAGGCAATGATCCATTGGCCCGGGAGTCACAAGGGCCTGGCTTTTCATCCCGGCTCTGCCACTTTGTCTGCTACGTGACCTTGTGTGAGTCACTTCACTTCTCTGTGCCTCAGTTCCCTCCCTGTACTAACCAAGTGCTTAGTACAGTGCTCTGCACACAGTAAGTGCTTAATAAATACTATTGAATTTGCAACAAAGACAGAGGAGAAGCAGCAGTATGGCCTAGTGGAGATTGCACAGGCCTGGAAGTCTGAAGGACCTGGGTTCTAATCCCGGCTTTGCCCCTGGTCTGCTTTGTGACCTTGGGTGAGTCACTTTAGTTCTCTGTGCTGTAGTTACCTCATCTGTCAAATGGGGATTAAGACTGAGCCTCATTTGGAAGATGGACTGTGTCCAACCCGATTAGCTTGTATCGACCCCAGTCCTTAATATAATTCTTGGCACATAGTGCTTAACAAATGCCACTAAAAAACAAAATTAAAATCAATTAGAGGGAGGAGAAGCAATAGAATATACTGATAAGGACATTAGTACTGTAGGGGGTGGGGTGAGTAATGAAACTCCTTAGAAGATGAGGTCTCATCTAGGACAATCATCATCAATCGTATTTATTGAGCGCTTACTATGTGCAGAGCACTGTACTAAGTGCTTGGGAAGTACAAATTGGCAACATATAGAGACAGTCCCTACCCAACAGTGGGCTCACAGTCTAAAAGGGGGAGACAGAGAACAAAACCAAAGGACAGTCAATATATTTGAGCACTTACTGTGTGCAGAGCACTATACTAAGCATTTAGGAGAGCCCCAAAGAGTACATTCCCTACCCACAACAAGTTTACTGTCAAGAGGGGCAGACAGACATTAATAGAAATAATTTACAGGTATGTAATAATAGTAATAGCATTTATTAAGCACTTACTATGTGCAAAGCACTGTTTTAAGTGCTGGGGAGGTTACAAGGTGATTGGGTTGTCCCACGTGGGGCTCACAGTCTTAATCCCCATTTTACAGATGAGTATACCGAAGTTCTGTGGGACTGAGGATGGGGCAAATGCCAAATGCTCAAAAGTGTACAGATTCTAGCGCAGAAACGACAGAAGGGAGTTGGGGAAATGAGGGCTTAATCAGCATCTTTGAGGAGAAGCGACCTTAAATAAGGCTTCGAAGGTGAGGAGATTGGTGTTCTGGAGAATATGGAGGGAAAGGGAATTCCAAGCCAGAGGGAGGATGAAGGAAATGGGGCAGCATCAAGATCATGTCACAGTGAGCAAGCTGGGTCTAGAGGAGCAGTCGGTCGTATTTATTGAACACTTACTGTGTGCAGAGCCCCGTACTAAGCGTTTGGGAGAATACCAGTCAATAAATATATAATGTTTGTACATATTTGTTACTCTATTTTACTTGTACATATCTATTCTATTTATTTTATTTTGTTAGTATGTTTGGTTTTGTTCTCTGTCTCCCCCTTTTAGACTGTGAGCCCACTGTTGGGTAGGGACTGTCTCTATATGTTGCCAACTTGTACTTCCCAAGCGCTTAGTACAGTGCTCTGCACACAGTAAGAGCTCAATGAATATGATTGATGATGATGATGAATAAATAGACACGTTCCCTGCCCACAATGAGTTTACGGTCTAGAGGAGCAAAGTGTGTAGCTTATGATTTAGAAGAGGAAAGTGTATAGGTGACAGCAGGAAGGAAGGAGAAGAAGGTGAGGAGATAATAATGATGGCATTTATTAAGCGATTACTATGTGCAAAGCACTGTTTTAAGCGCTGGAGAAGTTACAAGGTGATCAGGTTGTCCCACGGGGGGCTCAGAGTCTTAATCCCCATTTCACAGATGAGGTAACTGAGGCACAGAGAAGTTAAGTGACTTGCCCAAAGTCACACAGCTGACAATTGGCAGAGCTGGGATATGAATCCATGACCTCTGACTCCAAAGCCCATGCTCTTTCCACTGAGCCACGCTGCTTCTCTAGAGGAGATGTTAGAGAACTATTTCTGGGAGCAGGTGGGATTTTTAGCAGGGCTTTGAAAATGGGGAGAGGGTTAGGGAGTGCTTAGGAAGGTTGTGGGAGGTGAGAGAATCTTAGCCTAGTCTCCAGCTCTATGACTGACTTGTTATACTGCCCAAGGGTGGAAGGGAAAGAGAGATAGGTTTCAGCTTCCTGTCGCCTTTCCCCCCTGGAGAGAAGTACTGGACATTTTGAAAAGGCCAGTGGGCATTGTGGCACTTGCCCTCAGCCTCTACCCAAACGTCCCGGGGTTTTCGCCGCTGTTCAAAAATAGACCCCGGGCTTGTGTTTATCGCTCTGACAGTTAGATTTGAGGTTTTCTTCTTAGCTTTTTTTCCAGCGCCCAGCAGTCTCTTACAAGAACAAAGCTGCTAAAGGAAGAGCTAGAGGAACTGAAAACTGACATGAATGTTGCAGAACAGCAGAAAACCAAGATCGTGGCCCAGAATAAACAGCTTGTAAGTCTGAGAATTGTAAAGGGAATTCATGTCTTGTGGCACCTTTTTTTAATGGTGTTTAAGTGTTTATTATGTGTCAAATACTGTTCTAAGCACTGGGGTAGATGACAACTTAAGCTGGACACAGTCCTTTCCCACATGCAGCTCACAGTCTAAATAGGAGGGAGAACTGGAGAACTGAGGCACAAGGAAGTTGTGACTTGCCCAAGCTCACACAGCAAGTATTCGGCCTCTGACTCCCATGAACATGCTCTTTCCAGTAGGCCATAGCTGCTAAGAAAATCTGAGGTGAAGATGTAGTTAGTACAGTGCTAAGCGCTTAGTACAGTGCTCTGCACACAGTGAGCGCTCAATAAATACGATTGATGATGATGATGTAGTTTGAGCTACATATCGTTAAAAGAAAAAAAAGGTGTCACTAAAACCTGAAGTTGCTAGATCACACATTTCTTACCAACTTAGGCCCTGAACTCTGTCAGATCACTTTAGGTAGCTGTGGGAGAGTTGTTAAGGGTTTGAGAACCTCTGTGACATGAGTAATTATATAACCACCATCGCAGTATCAAGTGCTTGCTACGTGAACCCTCTGAGAACTGAGCTAAAGACAAGATAATAATAATAATGATGGCATTTATTAAGTGCTTGCTATGTACAAAGCACTGTTCTAAGTGCTGGGCATCATCTCCTACAGGGTTCCTCTCCCATGTGGCTGTCCTCACTTTTTATTTTTGTATTTAAGTCCCTTCTACGTGCCAAGTGCTATTCTAGGCGCTGAGGTAGATAGAAGGTAATCAGGTTGGATGCAGTCCCTAGCCCACGTGGGGCTCATGGTCTTCATCCCCATTTTACAGATGAGAGAACTGAGGCCCAGAGGAGTAAAGTGACTTGCCCAAGGTCACACAGCAGACCCAGTGGAGGAATGGGATTAGAACCCAGGTTCTTCTGACTACCAGGGCCATTCTCTATCTATTGGTCCATGCTGTTTCTCTACTAATCTAGAAGGTAGGGAGAGGCATCTTATTCATGTTTTAGAGCTGGGGAAACGGGCCTCTCATTCAGTCATATTTATTGTGCGCTTACTGTGTGCAAAACACTGTACTAAGCACTCAGGAGAGTACGATAGAACAACAGACACATTTCCTGCCCACAATGAGCTCACAGTCTGACCCCATTCCCTCTCATCTTATGAAATCCCTCGCTCCTCCCTTCCTTAACTTCCATCTTCAACCACTCACTCTCCACTGGTTCCTTCCCCTCTGCCTTCAAACATGCCGATGTCTCCCCCATCCTAAAAAAGCCCTCTCTTGACCTCACCTCCCCTTCTAGTTATCACCCTATCTCCCTCCTACCATTCCTTTCCAAACTCCTTGAACGAGTCATCTACATCCACTACCTCGAATTCCTCAATGTCAACTCTCTCCTCAATCCCCTCCAATCTGGCGTCTGTCCCCTGCACTCCACTGAAACTGCCCTCTCAAAGGTCACCAATGACCTCCTGCTTGCCAAATCCAACAGCTCATACTCTGTCCTAATCCTCCTCGACCTCTCAGATGCCTTCGACACTGTGGACCACCCCCTTCTCAACACGCTGTCCAACCTTGGCTTCACAGACTCTGTCCTCTCCTGGTTCTCCTCTTACCTCAACGGCCATTCATTCTCAGTCTCTTTTGCGGGCTCCTCCTCCCCGTCCCATCCCCTTACTTGTAGGGGTTCCTCAAGGGTCAGTTCTTGGTCCCCTTCTGTTCTCCATCTACACTCACTCCCTTGGTGACCTCATTTGCTCCCACGACTTCAACTATCATCCCCACGCTGATGACACCCAAACCTACATCTCTGCCCCTGCTCTCTCTCCCTCCCTCCCTTCAGGCTCGTGTCTCCTCCTGCCTTCAAGACATCTCCATCTGGATGTTTGCCCGCAATCTAAAACTCAATATGTCCAAGATTGAACTCATCTTCCCTCCCAAACCCTGCCCTCTCCCTGGCTTTCCCATCACTGTTGACGGCACTACCATCCTTCCCGTCTCACAAGCCCGCAACCTTGGTGTCATCCTCAACTCCACTCTCTTGTTCACCCCTCACATCCAATCCATCACCAAAACCTGCCGGTCTCACCGCCGCAACATCGCCAAGATCTGCCCTTTCCTCTTCATCCAAACCGCCACCCTGTTGGTTCAATCTCTCATCCTATCCCGACTGGATTGCTGCATCAGCCTCTTCTCAGATCTCCCATCCTCCTGTCTCTCCCGACTTCAATCTATACTTCACACTGCTGCCCGGATCATCTTTGTGAAGAAGCGCTCTGGGCATGTTAATCCTCTCCTCAAAAATCTCCAGTGGCTTCCAATCAACCTACGCATCAGGGAAAAACTCCTCACTCTTGGCTTCAAGGCTGTCCATCACCTCGCCCCCACCTACCTGACCTCCCTTCTTTCCTTCTCCAGCCCAGCCTGCACCCTCTGCTCCTCTGCCACTAACTTCCTCATTGTGCCTCGTTCTCAGCTGTCCTGACATCAACCTCCAGCCCTGCCCACGTCCTCCCCCTGGCCCGGAATGTCCTCCCTCTGCACATGTGCCAAACTAGCACTCTTCCTCCCTTCAAAGCCCTACTGAGAGCTCACCTCCTCCAGGAGGCCTTCCCAGACTGAGCCTACTCCTTCCTCTCCCCCTCCTCCCCCTCGCCACCCCCCCCGCCCTACCTCCTTCCCCTCCCCACAGCACCTGTACATATGTTTGTACAGATTTATTACTCTATTTATTTTACTTGTACATATTTACTATTCTATTTTATTTTGTTAATATGTTTTGTTGTCTTTCTCCCCCTTCTAGACTGTGAGCCCACTGTTGGGTAGGGACCGTCTCTATATGTTGCCAACTTGTACTTCCCAAGCACTTAGTACAGTGCCCTGCACCCAGTAAGTGCTCAATAAATACGATTGAATGAATGAATAGTAAAGTGAAGTAACTTGCCCAAGGTCATACAGCAGGCCAGCGGCAGAACTGGAACTAGAAACCAGGACTCCTGATTCAGTTTCATGATCTTTTGGTCAAGATCCTTCCTTACTGATGGTCTCAACCTCTCATGGTTGAAGACAGCCAATCAGTGGTATTTATTAAGTGCTCACTATGCACAGAGCATGGTACTAAGCACTTGGGAGAGTACAATGTAATAGAGTTGGTAGATACAACCAACTAGTAGCCATTATGAGATATTCAAAATGTAATATTTGTATTAAGCATTCGTTGGTTGAGTCACACACTTGCTGTTTAGCAAGGTGTAGTGGATAGAGCATGGGCCTGGGCATCAGAAGGTCATGGGTTCTAATCCTGGCTCTACCACTTCATCATCAATCGTATTTATTGAGCGCTTACTATGTGCAGAGCACTGCACTAAGCGCTTGGGAAGTACAAATTGGCAACATATAGAGACAGTCCCTACCCAACAGTGGGCTCACAGTTTGCTTGTGACCTTGTTTGCTTGTTTGCTGTGTGACCTTGGGCAAGTCACTTAATTTCTCTGTGCCTAAATTACATCATATGAAAATTAGGGATTAAGAATGTGAGCCCCACGTGGGACAGGGAATGTGTCCAATCTGATTTGCTTATATCCACCACAGCATTTAGTTCAGTGCCTGGCACATAGTAATTGCTTAACAAATACCATCATTATTATTATTATTGATTCCAATAAGCTGAATCCTTCATCTTTAAAGTATCCCCTTTCACACAGAGATTGCTGCATCTACTGGACATAAAAGACTGGCCTTAAAAGTTGTATATTGTGTGTGTGTGTGTGTGTGTGTGTGTGTGTGTGTGTGTGTCAGCTTTCTAAAGCAGCATGTTTTAAGGTGGCTCCCATTAATTTCTAATTTTCTAAATTTCATCAGGAAAAAGAAAATCGGTCCCTTGTTCTTAAGATCCAGCTTCTCCAGGAAGAGGTATATGTTGAAATAATCCAATATCTTTATATCTTTGGGTGCTTAGCCCCTAAGGTTCTTGCTTGAAACGCAGATCATTCCTTGAATTTGTTCAGATTCAGGTAATTGCTCATGAAATCCTAGTCAGTTTTGCTTTCACCCAGCACCTCCTCGGTTTTCAGTTGAAATGGTCGACATGGGGCAAATCACTATTCATTGAGCGCTTACTGTGTGCAGAGCACTGTACTAAGCACTTCGGAGAGCCCAATCCAACAGAGCTGGCAGACACGTTCCCTGCCCACAACGAGCTTAGAGTCTAGAGGGGGAGACTAAGTGTTTTGTTCTGTCTTCCCCTTTTAGACTGTGGGCCCACTGTTGGGTAGGGACTGTCTCTATATGTTGCCAATTTGTACTTCCCAAGCGCTTAGTACAGTGCTCTGCACATAGTAAGCGCTCAATAAATACGATTGATTGATTGATTAGAACAGTGCTTGACACATAGTAAGCACTTAAATACTATCATTATCATCTCTGGCTGGGTATTTCTGGAGGCCTGTACAGAAATGCCAGCCCGACTAGATAGAAACTGTACCTACCTGTCTTTTTTACTTTAGATCGAGTGTAGTATTGGCCAAGGGGCCATCTGCCCTTTCTTCTGGTTTGGAGTTTGGACACTGGTGATTTATTTTACCCAAAGATGCCGAATGCCCAAGGTCAGCATCGTTCCAGTTTTATAAGGGACAGTCTGATTTTTTTTCAGCTGACATGTCCCATGACCAGTACAAAGTGTTCAAGGGACACAGTTTGTAGAGAAGCAGCGTGGCCTAATGGCTAGAGCCCGGGCCTGGGAATCAGAAGCACCTGGATTCTAGTCCCATCTCTGACACTTATCTGCCGTGTGACCTTGGGCAAATCGCTTCACTTCTCTGGGCATCAGTTCCCTCATCTGGAAAATGGGGATTGAGACCGTGAGTCCCGCAGGGGACAGGCACTATGTCCAACCTGATTAGCTTGTATCCACCCCCAGCACTTAGAACAGTGCTGGAAGCAGAGTAAGCCCTTAACAAATACCATCATCACCATCATCATCACTGAGTCCAGGTTCCCTTTTGCCTGGAATCTTGATTCCAGTGTTGATTCCAGATTGAGTCCATCTACCCTAGTGTTTAGAACAGTGCTTGGCATATAGTTAATGCTTAACAAATACCTTTATTATTAGCCTCTTGACACTCTTACTCAAGCTCGTTGTGGGAAGGGAATATGTCTGTTTATTGTTATATTGTACTCTCCCAGGGGTTTAGTGCAGTGCTCTACACTCAGTAGGTACTCAGTAAATACTAAAGAATGAATGAGTATAAACATTTTTGTTTCCCCTCCGTAGAGCATCCAATCTGTGGGTGGGAAATGTGTTGCTTCTTTTTTCTGTATTTTGCAAGTTACTACTACTACTACTACTACTACTATACTACTACTACCATTTATTAAGTGCTTACTATGTGCATTAAGTGCTTACTATGTGCAAAGCACTGTTCTAAGAGCTGGGAAGGTTACCAAATGATAAGGTTGTCCATGGGAGGCTCAAAGTCTTAATCTCCATTTTACAGGTGAGGGAACTGAGGCCCAGAGAAGTTGTGACTTGCTCAGAGTCACACAGCTGACAAGTGGGGAGCTGGGATTTGAACCCATGACCTCTGACTCCAAAGCCCGTGCTCTTTCCACTGAGCCAAGCCCCAAGTGGGTGCTCAATAAATACTTAATAAATAAGTAATAAATAGGATTTGATAAACCTATACCTGGCAGAGGTGACCCTAGGGATGTGACCCTAGGGTGGGTGTTCAGGAAATAGTCCTGGGGATGTTTCTGCTGTTAAAAACAATAGTAGTAATTGTATTAAGCACTTCCTATGTTCCAGGCAGTTTAATAAGTGCTGAGGTAGAGGTAAGGTTGTGCACAGTACATGTCTCATATGGGGTTCAATCTTAACCCCCATTTTCTAGATGAGGGAACTGAGGCCCAGAGAAGTGAAGTGACTTGCCCAGGGTCATGCAACAGACAAGTGACGGATCTGAGTGTGTACTGTGAGCAAAGCATTGTACTAAGCGCTTTAGAGAATGCAATAGAACAATAAACAGACACATGCCCTGCCCACAACGAGCTTACAGTCTCAGATGATCTCCTTGTACTCTGCCGCTTCCCCTGCCTCTCCTTTATTTTGCCATTTGTCTTCCCCATGGGATGGTGAGCTCCTTCTGGGCAGGGGTCATGTCTTCCAACACTAGTGTATTGTCCTCTCCCAAGCGCTTAGTACAGTGCTCTGCACTTGTAGGTGTTCATATATGTTTGATCCTGGTGGCTGCCTGCAGCTCAGAGCATGTCTTCCAGCTCAGATCGTGTCTCCCAAACTATCCAGAGAAAATGATTTCTTGTTTTGTTTTATGCTTTTGTTAAGCCCTTATTAAAATTATAATAGTTATGGTACTTCTTAAATGTGTTCTAAGCCCTGGGATAGATACAAGTTAGGTTGGACACAGTCTCTGTCCCTCATAGGGCTCACACTCTTAATCCCCATTTCACAGATGAAATAACTGAGGCCCAGAGAAGTGAAGCGACTTGCCCAAATTCACACAGCAGACACATCAATCAACCAATCGTATTTATTGAGCGCTTACTATGTGCAGAGCACTGTACTAAGCGCTTGGGAAGTACAAATTGGCAACATATAGAGACAGTCCCTACCCAACAGTGGGCTCACAGTCTTAAAGGGGGAGACAGAGAACAAAACCAAACATACTAACAAAATAAAATAGAATAGATATGTACAAATAAAATAAATAAATAGAGTAAAAAATATGTACAAACATATATACATATATACAGGTGCTGTGGGGAAGGGAAGGAGGTAAGATGGGGGGGATGGAGAGGGGGACGAGGGGGAGAGGAAAGGAAAGACACATGGTGGAGCTGGGATTAGAACTCATGAGTTTCTAACTCCCAGGCCTGTGCTCTCTCTTAATTAGGTCAGCAAAATCCTTGTCCTGCAGGGTTTACAGTCTAAGTAGGAGGGAGAACAGGTATTTAATACCCATTTTACAGTTGAGGAAATGGAGGCCCAGTGAAGTGACTTGCCCAAAGTCACACCGCAATCAACAGACCTGGGATTATAGCCCAGATCCTCCAACTCCGAGGCCTGTGCTCTTTTTACTAGGCCAAGCTGCTTCTCAGAAGGGGGCTGTGGGTGGAGGTGGTGATGTCTACAGGAAGTGTTGAGTAGAGCAGTGCCTAGCACATAGTAAGAACTTAACAAACATCATTAAAAAAAAAAAAGATTTGCTACGCAGTCCCTACCCATAAGGAGCTTACAATCTAACAGAATAGACCAATCCAGAATTATTTCCAGGTAGGGTGAAAAATAGATAGAAGAAGCGTGACCTGATGGAAAGACCACAGACCTGGGTTCTAATTTTGGTTCTGCCAATCACCAGCTGCGTGACTTTGGGCAAGCCCCTTCGTTTCTCTGTTCCTCACTTTCCTTCATCAGTTCTCAGTTCCCCCTCCTGCTTAGATTGTGAACCCTGTATGGAACAGAGACTGAGAGTCATCTGATTGTATCTACCCGTGTTCTTGGCGTATAGAGTTGATTTATAATAATAATAATGTCCATAATGGTACTTAAGTGATTATTATTTTTTAAGCTACTGGGGTAAATACAAGATAATTAGGGTGACACAGTCCCAGAGATCAATCCCATCGCAATGGAGATTCAGAAGGGAGTGGGAAAAGAGGAAATGAGGGCTTAGTTGGGTCTGGAGGAGATGTGCCTTCATTAAGGCTTTGAAGGAGGGGAGAGTCATTATCAATTATGAGGAGGGACAGTGGGCCTTCCAGATGTTGAATAAAGAGTTGGGAGGGAAAGTAGGGAAGAGGTCATTGCTGAAATTAAGCTGGGATATTAGCAGGCAGTAGATAATGATAATATATTAATAGTAATAATAGCTGAGCCCTGCTACTTCCTGTGTTTCACTTGTAGAGCATCAGCAGTGCCCGAGACAACGAAACCCTGGAGAAGAAGATAGCCGAGCTGACTAAAGAGGCAGCCGACCACCAAGTAAGCACTTGTCAGATTCTGGTAAAGTATTTTCTTCTGTTGTCCTCCCTTCCCTCCCTCCCGTATGTCCTTACCATCTCTTTTCATTCATTCATTCAATCGTATTCAATGAGCACCTACCGTGTGCAGAGCACTGTTTGAAGCACTTGGGAAAGGATGATAGAACAATGGAAGGCACATAACAATAATAATAATGGCATTTATTAAGCACTGACTGTGCAAAGCACTGTTATAAGCATTGGGGAGGTTACAAGGTGATCAGGTTGTCCCACAGGGGGCTGACGGTTTTAATCCCCATTTTCCAGATGAGGTAACTGAGGCCCAGTGAAGTGACTTGCCCAAAGTTACACATTTGGTGGAGCTGGGATTTGAACCCATGACCTCTGACTCCAAAGCCCATATTCTTTCCACTGAGCCACGTTGCTTCTCTACCCACCTTCCCTGCCCACAATTTGCTTACAGCCTAGAGGGGGAGACAGACATTAATGGAAATAAATAAATGACTGATATGGACGTAACTGGTGTGGGGTCGAGAAAGGGGCATGAATAAAGGGAGCATGTCAGGGTGATGCAGAAGGAAATGGGAGAAGAGGAAAGGGGGGCTTATTAAGGGAAGGCCTCCTGGAGGAGACAGGCCTTCAATAAGGCTTTGAAGAGGGTGAGAGGAATTGTCTGTTGGATTTGAGGAGGGAGGGCGTTTAAGGTCAGAGGAAGGATGTGGACGAGAGGTGAGCAGCGAGATAGACGAGATGGAGGTCCAGTGAGAAAGTTGTCACTAGAGGAGTGAAATGTGTGGGCCAGGTTGGAGTGGGAGAGCAGTGAGGTGAGGGATGAGGGGGCAAGCTGACTGAGTGCTTTAAAACTGATGGTGAGGATTTTCTCCCTCACCTCTCTTCCGTCCCTCTGCCCCAATCATCACCTTAAAGCATCGCTTGGTGTGCAACTCTCCAGTTATCAAAGCCTTCAATCCCATCTCCTACATATCTCCTATATATATATGTTTGTACATATTTATTACTCTATTTTACTTGTACAAATTTATTCTATTTATTTTATTTTGTTAATATGTTTTGTTTTGTTGTCTGTCTCCCCCTTCTAGACTGTGAGCCCACTGTTGGGTAGGGACCATCTCTATATGTTGCCAACTTGGACTTCCCAAGCACTTAGTACAGTTCTCTGCACGCAGTAAGCACTCAATAAATACGATTGAATTAATGAATGAATCTCCTCCAGGAGGCCTTCCCAGACTGCAGCCTTCCCAGACTGAGCCCCCTTTTTCCTCTCTTCCTTCCCATCCCCCCGGGCCTAATTCCTTCCCCTCCAGACAGCACCTGTATATATGTTTGTACAGATTTATTACTCTATTTTACTTGTACATATTTACTATTCTATTTATTTTGTTTATGATGTATGCAGTAAGCAGTATGGCCTAGTGGAGAGAGCTCACCTCCTCCAGGAGGCCTTCCCAGACTGAGCCATCTTTTTCCTCTCTTCCTCCCCATCCCCCCGCCCTACCTCCTTCTCCTCCCCAAAGCACATGTATATATGTTTGTAGACATTTATTACTCTATTTCACTTGTACATATTTACTATACTATTTATTTTGTTTATGATGTGCATCTAGCTTTACTTCTATTTATTCTGATGACTTGACACCTGTCCACATGTCTTGTTTTGTTGTCTGTCTCCCCCTTCTAGACTGTGAGCCCGTTGTTGGGTAGGGACCATCTCTATATGTTGCCAACTTGTACTTCCTAAGTGCTTAGTACAGTGCTCTGCACACAGTAAGCATTCAATAAATATGATTGAATGAATGAATGAATCTCCCCATCCTATCTGCCTTTATTTGTCACCGATGGATTTGGGTCCACATTCCCTAGGCATTCCTATTACAGAGTATTTACGTTAAAATTCTTATGCTCTGTTGCTTCCCCTTCCTGTAACTTATGTCAGTAATTTAATATGTCTCCCCCACTGAATTGTAAGATTCTTGAAGGCAGGAATTATGTCCATCAATCAATGGTATTTGAGTATGTACTGTGTGCAGAGCACTGTACTAAGTACTTAGGAGAGCCGTTCCCCAATTAAACCCTCCTTTCCCCAGCTGATTCTCCCTTCAATGTTCTCTATGCACTTGGGACCTCTGGGCATTTGCTATCCACCCCACCCTCAACCCCATAGTCCTTCTATATGTTTATTTAAATTATATATTATCATTATTTATAGTAATGTCTGTCTTCCCCTCTAGACTGTAAGCTCATTATGGGCAGGAAATGTGTCCACTAATTCGGTTGTAGTATGGTCTCCCAAGCACTTACTATAGTGCTCTGCAGAAACTAATTGCTCAATAAATACCTTTGATTACAATGTGATAGAGTTTATAGTCTATAGAGGAAGAGAGACATTTTTTCTTATGGCATTTAAGCACCTTTTATAATAGCATTTATTAATGGCATTTATTAAGCGCTTACTATGTGCAAAACACTGTTCTAAGCACTGGGGAGGTTACAAGGTGATCAGGTTGTCCCATAGGGGGCTCACAGTCTTAATCCTCATTTTACAGATGAGGTAACTGAGACACAGGTAAGTTAAGTGACTTGCCCAAAATCACACAACTGACAATTGGCGGAGCTGGGATTTGAACTCATGACCTCTGACTCCAAAGCCCGGGCTCTTTTCATTGAGCCACACTGCTTCTCCTAAGCAGTGACACTGCAATGTGTCAGATGCTGTTCTAAAGTTCTTAAGCACTTGCTGTGTGTCAAATACTCTTCTAAGCACTGGGGAAGGGACAAGGTATTTAGGTCGGACACAGTCCCTGTCCCGCATGGGACTCACAGTCTAGGAGGAAAAAAATGGGTTTTTAATACCCACTTTACAGCTGAGGGAACCGAGGCATCGAAAAGTGAGACGGCTTGCCCGAGATCATGCAGCAAGCAATTGGCAGAGTAGGAACTGGAACCCGGGTCCTCAGACTTCCGGGCCTGTGCTCTTTTCACTAGGCCATGCTGCTTCTCCGTTTATTGTATTTTTCTCAAACATCTAGTACAGTACTTAGTATACAGAGAGTGTTCAATAAATACTGTTGATTTGGTGGCTCCTGATCACCCTCCACATCAAGCAGAAATTTCTTGCCACTGGCTTCAAGACTTGTTATCCAGTGCTCCTCAGTGAGCACCTCAGCCCTGCTCAAGGTCTCCTTCTGACCTTGAGGCCTTCCCAGTCTGAGCCTCCTCCTTCCTCTCCCCCTCCTCCCCCTTTCCATCCCCCCCACCTTACCTCCTTCCCTTCCCCACAGCACCTGTATATATGTATATATGTTTGTATGTATTTATTACTCTATTATTTATTTATTTTACTTGTACATATCTATTCTATTTATTTTATTTTGTTAATATGTTTTGTTTTGTTATCTGTCTCCCCCTTCTAGACTGTGAGCCCACTGCTGGGTGGGGACCATCTCTATATGTTGCGAACTTGTACTTCCCAAGCACTTAGTACAGTGCTCTGCACACAGTAAGCGCTCAATAAATACAATTGATTGATTCCACCCTGTCACCTCTGACACTTCTATCCCACTGCTCCCCCCACATGAAATCCCTTTCCCCTCAGTAGCCACCTGTCCACAGCTCTCCCCATCTTTGTTCCTTCTAAAATCCCACCTTCCTGAGGAACATTTTCCTAACTCATTCACAACACCAAAGCAACATTCATTCATTCCTTCATTCAGTTGCATTTATTGAGAGCTTACTGTGTGCAGAGCACCGTACTAAGCGCTTGGGAAGTACAAGTACTACCCAACAACGGGCTCACAGTCTAGATAGCGTGGCTCAGTGGAAAGAGCAAGGGCTTGGGAGTCAGAGGTCATGGGTTCAAATCCTGGCCCTGTCAGTTGTCAGCTGTGTGACTCTGGGCAAAGTCACTTCACTTCTCTGGACCTCAGCTACCTCATCTGTAAAATGGGGATTAAGAATGTGAGCCCCCCATGGGACAACCTGATCACTCTTTAACCTCCCCAGTACTTAGAACAGTGCTTTGCACATAGTAAGCACTTAATCAATCAGTCAATCAATCTCAATCAGCTGAGAGGTCGAGGAGGATTAGGATAGAGAATGAGCCGTTGGATTTGGCAAGCAGGAGGTCATAATGATGGCATTTATTTATTCATTCAATCGCATTTATTGGGTGCTTGCTGTGTGCAGAGCACTGTACTAAGCTCTTGGGAAGTACAAGTTGGCAACATATAGTGACAGTCCCTACCCATCAGAGGGCTCACAGTCTAGAAGGGGGGGACAGACAACAAAACATTAACAAAATAAAATAAGTAGAATAAATGTGTACAAATAAAATGAGTAATAAATCCGTACAAGCATATATACATATATACAGGTGCTGTGGGGAGGGGAAGGAGGTAAGGTGGGGGGGATGGGGAGAGGGAGAGGAAGGAGGGGGCTCATTCTGGGAAGGCCCGGAAGTCTGAGGAGCCGGGTTCCAATTCCTACTCTGCCAATTGCTTGCTACGTGATCTCGGGAAAGCCGTCTCACTTTTCGATGCTTCGGTTCCCTCAACTGTAAAATGGGGATTAAAAACCCATTTTTTCCCTCCTAGACTGTGAGTCCCATGCGGGACAGGGACTGTGTCCGACCTAAATGCCTTGTCCCTTCCCCAGTGCTTAGAAGAGTATTTGATACACAGCAAGTGCTTAAGAACTTTAGAACAGTGTTTGACACATTTGAAGTGCTTAAATGCCATAGGAAAAAATGTCTATCTTCCCCTATAGACTATAAACTCTATTACGTTGTAATCAAAGGTATTTATTGAGCAATTATTTTGTGCAGAGCACTATAGTAAGTGCTTGGGAGACCATACTACAACCGAATTAGTGGACACATTTCCTGCCCATAATGAGCTTACAGTCTAGAGGGGAAGACAGACATTACTATAAATAATAATAATATATAAGAACACAATAATAGGAGGCCTTCCCAGACTGAGCCCCCTCCTCCCCATCCCCCCCGCTTTACATCCTTCCCCTCCCCACAGCACCTGTATATATGTTTGTACGTATTTATTACTCATTTGTACATATTTATTCTATTTATTTTATTTTGTTAATATGTTTTGTTGTCTGTCACGCATTCTAATTCTGGCTCTGCCACTTATCTGCTCTGTGACTTTGGGCAAGTCACTTAACTCCTCTGTGCCTCAGTTACCTCACCTGTAAAATGCGGATGAAGAGTGTGATCCCCACCTGGGACAACTTGATTACCTTGTGTCTCCCCCAGTGCTTAGAACGGTGCTTGGCACATAGTTAGGGCTTAACAAATATCACTATCATCATAGTAAGTGCTTAACAAATACCATCATTATTATTATTGAGCACTCACTGTGTGCAGAGCTGTACTAAGCAGTTGGGAGAGTACAACAGATCAGAGTGAATAGACCTGTTCCCTGCCCACAATGAGTTTCACAGTCTAGAGGGACATAGTACATGCACCATCACAACTTCAGTCGTCAAAATGTGGTCTCAAAACTGTATCGAATCCAGACTTTGTATGCATTTAAGCATCTGATTCCCACTTTCAGTGTTATATGTATGTATCACTCTCTGCACAAAGTAAACACTCAAATACCATTGATTGATTCAATAAATCATAGCTACTGAACATTTACTGTGCGCAGGGCACTGTACTAAGCATTTGGGAGAGTACAATAATAATAATAATGGCATTTATTAAGCGCTTACTATGTGCAAAGCACTGTTCTAAGTGCTGGGGAGGTTACAAGGTAATAATAATAATGATGGCATTTATTAAGCGCTTACTATGTGCAAAGCACTGTTCTAAGTGCTGGGAAGGTTACAAGGTAATAATAATGATGGCATTTATTAAGCGCTTACTATGTGCAAAGCACTGTTCTAAGTGCTGGGGAGGTTACAAGGTGATCAGGTTATCCCACGGGGTGCTCACAGTCTTAATCCCCATTTTATAGAGGAGGTAACTGAGGCCCAGAGAAGTTAAATAACTTGCCCAAAGTCACACAGCTGACAATTGGCGGAGCTGGGATTTGAACCCATGACCTCTGACTCCAAAGCCTGGGCTCTTTCCACTGAGTCACGTGTGGGGAGGGGGCTCCTCTGGGCCGTGCTGGGGGCTTGGAAAGAAGCAGGGAATGCAGAGAGGTAGTGTGAGGGTGGAGTTGAGCAGAGAAGCAGCATGGTCTACTGGAAAGAGTCCAGGCCTGGAAGTTAAATGACCTGGATTCTAATAATAATAATAACGTTGGCATTTGTTAAGCGCTTACTATGTGCAAAGCACTGTTCTAAGTGCTGGGGAGGATACAAGGTGATCAGGTTGTCCCATGTGGGGCTCACAATCTTAATCCCCATTTTAAGATGAGGTAACTGAGGCACGGAGTTCAGAGAAGCAGCGTGGCTCAGTGGAAAGAGCCTGGGCTTTGGAGTCAGAGGTCATGGGTTCAAACCCCGGCTCCGCCATTTGTCAGCTGTGTGACTTTGGGCAAGTCACTTCTCTGTGCCTGTGACCTCATCTGTAAAATGAGGATGAAGACTGTGACCTCCCCCATGGGACAACCTGATCAACTTGTAACCTCCCCAGCGCTTAGAACAGTGCTTTGCACATAGTAAGCACTTAATAAATGCCATTATTATTATTAAGTGGCTTGCCCAAAGTCACACAGCTGACAAGTGGCTGAGCGGGGAATCAAACTCATGACCTCTGACTCCCAAGGCCCTGCTCTTTACATTGAGCCAAGCTGCTTCTCCTGTAAGCGCTCAATAAATACGATTGAATGAATGAATGAACCCCAGCTCTGCCAGGGGTTTTTTGCTGTGTAACCTTGGGCAAATCACTTCATGTCTCTGGGCCTCAGTCCCCTCATCTGTTAGAGGGGATTCAATCCCTGTTCTCACTCCTATTTAGGCTGTGAGCTTCCTGGGGGATCTGATCATCTCGGATCTACCTCAGCACTTAATATATTCATTCATTCATTCATTCAGTTGTATTGATTGAGCGCTTACTATGTGCAGAACACTGTACTACGCACTTGGGAAGTACACGTTGGTGGTTGAGACACAGTACGTGCTTAGCAAATGCAATAATAACAATGATGATATTAGTAGTAGTAATTGTATTCTTCCAAATCATCATCATCATCATCAATCGTATTTATTGAGCGCTTACTATGTGCAGAGCACTGTACTAAGAGCTTGGGAAGTACAAATTGGCAACATACAGAGACAATCCCTACCCAACAGTGGGCTCACAGTCTAAAAGGGGGAGACAGAGAACAAAACCAAAGATACTAACAAAATAAAATAAATAGAATAGATATGTACAAATAAATTAAATAAATAAATAGAGTAAAAAAAAATATGTACAAACATATATACATATATACAGGTGCTGTGGGGAAGGGAGGGAGGTAAGATGGGGGGATGGAGAGGGGGACGAGGGGGAGAGGAAGGAAGGGGCTCAGTCTGGGAAGGCCTCCTGGAGGAGGTGAGCTCTCAGCAGGGCCTTGAAGGGAGGAAGAGAGCTAGCTTGGCGGATGGGCAGAGGGAGGCCATTCCAGGCCCGGGGGATGACGTGGGCCGGGGGTCGATGGTGGGACAGGCGAGAGCGAGGTACGGTGAGGAGATCAGCGGTGGAGGAGTGGAGGGTGCGGACTGGGCTGTAGAAGGAGAGAAGGGAGGTGAGGTAGGAGGAGGCGAGGGGATGGACAGCCTGGAAGCCCAGGGTGAGGAGTTTCTGCCTGATGCGCAGATTGATTGGTAGCCACTGGAGATTTTTGAGGAGGGGAGTGACATGCCCAGAGCATTTCTGGACAAAGACAATCCGGGCAGCAGCATGAAGTATGGATTGAAGTGGAGAGAGACACGAGGATGGGAGATCAGAGAGAAGGCTGGTGCAGTAGTCCAGACGGGATAGGATGAGAGCTTGAATGAGCAGGGTAGCGGTTGGGATGGAGAGGAAAGGGCGGATCTTGGCAATGTTGTGGAGCTGAGACCGGCAGGTTTTGGTGACGGCTTGGATGTGAGGGGTGAATGAGAGAGCGGAGTCGAGGATGACACCAAGGTTGCGGGCTTGTGAGACGGGAAGGATGGTAGTGCCGTCAACAGAGATAGGAAAGTCAGGGAGAGGGCAAGGTTTGGGAGGGAAGACAAGGAGTTCAGTCTTGGACATGTTGAGCTTTAGGTGGCGGGCAGACATCCAGATGGAGATGTCCTGAAGGCAGGAGGAGATGCGAGCCTGGAGAGAGGGGGAGAGAGCAGGGGCAGAGATGGAGATCTGGGTGTCATCAGCGTAGAGATGATAGTTGAAGCCGTGGGAGCGAATGAGGTCACCAAGGGAGTGCGTGTAGATCGAGAACAGAAGGGGACTAAGCACTGAACCTTGGGGAACCCCCACAGTGAGAGAATGGGAGGGGGAGGAGGAGCCTGCAAAAGAGACTGAGAAAGAACGACCAGAGAGATAAGAGGAGAACCAGGAGAGGACGGAGTCTGGGAAGCCAAGGTCAGATAGCGTGTTGAGGAGAAGGGGGTGGTCCACAGTGTCAAAGGCAGCTGAGAGGTCAAATGCTTAGGCAAGTCACTTCACGGTGCCTCAGTTGCCTCATCTGGGAAATGGGGATCAGGACTGAGCATCAGGTGGGACGGGGACTGTGTCCAACCCAATTTCTTGTATCCACCCCAGTGTTTAGTACAGTACCTGACACATAGTAAGCACCTAACAAATACCATAATCATCATTAATTGAGCAGTAATATTAAGCAGACCCAGAGAAGGGACCGAATTCATTCATTCAGTCGTATTATTATTAATAATGATAATAATAATGTCATTTATTAAGTGCTTACTATGTGCAAGGCACTGTTCTAAGCGCTGGGGGGATACAAGGTGATTAGGTTGTCCCACAGGGGGCTCACAATCTTCATCCCCATTTTACAGGTGAGGTAACTGAGGCCCAGAGAAGTGAAGTGACTTGCCCAAAGTCACACAGCTAAGTGGAAGAGCTAGGATTCGAACCCATGACCTCTGACTCCAAAATCCGTGCTCTTTCCACTGAGCCACGCTGCTTCTACTTACTGTGTGCAGAGCACTGTACTAAGCGCTTATGATAGTCATCACCACCCAATCTTCTCCTCTTCCAGCAGTTCTAGAGTGTGAGCCCGTTGTTGGGTATGGACCATCTCTAGGTGTTGCCGACTTGTACTATCCCAGGCGCTTAGTGCAGTGCTCTGCACACAGTAGGCGCTCAATAAATACCAATGAATGAATGACTCGCACAGCCAGAATGACCTCCAGGGCGCAGCACCTAATAATAATCGTTGTGGCATTTGTTCATTCAATCGTATTTATTGAGCGCTTACTGTGTGCAGAGCACTGGGCTAAGAGCTTGATAATAATGATCGCACTTGCTAAGCGCTTACTATGTGCAAAGCACTGTTCTAAGCACTGGGGTAGATACAAGGTAATCAGGGTGTCCCACGTAGGGCTCACAGGCTTCATCCCCATTTTACAGATGAGGGAACTGAGACACAGAGAAGTGAAGTGACTTGCCCAAAGTCACACAGAAGACAAGTAGCAGAGCGGGGATTAGAACCCATGACCTCTGACTCCCAAGCCCGGGCTCTTTCCACTAAGCCACGCTGCTTCTCTGTTAAGCGCTTACTAGGTGTCAGACACTGTACTGAGCACTGGGGTGGAGACAAGCAAATTGGGTTGGACACAGGCCTTGTCCCCGCATGGGGCTCACAGTCCTAATCCCCATTTTACAGATGAGGGAACTGAGGCTCAGAGAAGTAAGGTGACTTGCCCAAGGTCACACAGCAGACAAGTAGCAGAGCTGGGATCAAAACCCAGATGAGGAAGCAGTATGGCCTAGTGGATAGAGCTCACCTCCTCCAGGAGGCCTTCCCAGACTGAGCCCCCATTTTCCTCTCTTCCTCCCCATCCCCCTGGCCCTACCTCCTTCCCCTCCCCACAGCACCTGTATATTCATTCAATTCATTCAATCGTATTTATTGAGCGCTTACTGTGTGCAGAGCACTGTACTAAGCACTTTATATGTTTGTATATATGTTTGTAGACATTTATTACTCTATTTTACTTGTACATACTTACTATTCTATTTTGTTAATGATGTGCATCTAGCTTTACTTCTATTTATTCTGACAACTTGACACCTGTCCACATGTTTTGTTTTGTTGTCTGTCTCCCCCTTCTAGACTGTGAGCTTGTTGTTGGGTAGGGACCGTCTCTATATGTTGCCAACTTGTACTTCCCAAGCACTTAGTACAGTGCTCTGCATACAGTAAGTGCTCAATTAATATGATTGAATGAATGAATAGAGCAAGGGCCCGGGAGTCAGTAGGACCTGGGTTCTAGCGTGGCTCAGTGGAAAGAGCACAGGCTTTGGAGTCTGAGGTCGTGGGTTCAAATCCAGGCTCAGCCAATTGTCAGCTGTGTGACTTTGGGCAAGTCACTTCACTTCTCTGTGCCAGTTACCTCATCTTTAAAATGGGGATTAAGACTGTGAGCCCCCCGTGGGATAACCTGATCATCTTGTAACCTCCCCAGCAATTAGAACAGTGCTTTGCACATAGTAAGTGCTTAATAAATGCCATTATTATTATTATTATTAATCCAGGCTCTGCCACTCATCTGCTGTGTGACCTTAGGCAAGTCCCTTCACTTCTTTGGGCCTTCTGGCTCCCTGGGCTGTGCTCTAGCCACTAGACTATGTTGCTTCTACCTGGGCTGCTGTGGTTAATAATAATAATGTTGACATTTGTTAAGCGCTTACTATGTGCAAAGCACTGTTCTAAGCGCTTGGGGGGATACAAAGTGATCAGGTGGTCCCACGTGGGGCTCACAGTCTTAATCCCCATTTTACAGATGAGGTAACTGAGGCTCAGAGAAGTTAAGTGACTTGCCCAAGGTCACACAGCAGACATGTGGCGGAGCCAGGATTCTAACCCATGATCTCTGACTCCAAAGCCCGTGCTCTTTCCACTGAGCCATGCTGCTTCTGGTTGTGGAGAGAGTGTCTGCCTCTGTATCTGTCTTCCATTCCCTTCCCACCATCTGACTCCTTAGTTATTATTGGGGTATTTGTGAAACATTTCAGCACTTAGAGCAGTGCTCGGCACATAGTAAGCGCTGCATTCATTGTGGTATTTATTGAGTGCTTACTGTGTGCACAGCACTGTACTAAGTGCTGCAGCCCCCGGGCCTGGAATGCCCTCCCTCTGCCCATCCGCCAAGCTAGCTCCCTTCCTCCCTTCAAGGCCCTGCTGAGAGCTCACCTCCTCCAGGAGGCCTTCCCAGACTGAGCCCCTTCCTTCCTCTCCCCCTCGTCCCCCTCTCCATCCCCCCCATCTTACCTCCTTCCCTTCCCCACAGCACCTGTATATAAGTATATATGTTTGTACATATTTATTACTCTATTTATTTATTTATTTTACTTGTACATATCTATTCTATTTATTTTATTTTGTTAGTATGTTTGGTTTTGTTCTCTGTCTCCCCCTTTTAGACTGTGAGCCCACTGTTGAGTAGGGACTGTCTCTATATGTTGCCAATTTGTACTTCCGAAGCGCTTAGTACAGTGCTCTGCACATAATAAGCACTCAATAAATACGATTGATGATGATGATGATGATGCAGCATGGCTCAATGGAAACAGCCTGGGCTCGGGAGTCAGAGGTAATGGGTTCTAATCCTGGCTCTGTCAATTGTCAACTATGTGACTTTGGGCAACTCATTCAACTTTTCTGTGCCTCAGTTACCTCATCTGTAAAATGGGAATGAAGCCTGTGAGCCCCACTTGGGACAACCTGATCACTTTATTATAATAATAATAATGGCATTTATTAAGCACTTATTATGTGCAAAGCACTGTTCTAAGCTCTGGGGTGGTTACAAGGTGATCAGGTTGCCCCAAGGGGGGCTCGCAGTGGTAATTCCCATTTTACAGATGAGGTAACTGAGGCACAAAGAAGTTAAGTGACTTGCCCAAAGTCACACAGCTGACAATTGGTGGAGCTGGGATTTGAACCCATGACCTCTGACTTCAAAGCCCATGCTCTTTCCACACTGCTTCTCTGTATCCTCCCCAGGGCTTAGAACAGTGCTTTGCACATAGTAAGTGCTTAACGCCATCATTATTATTATCATTTACTGTGTGCCAAGCAGTGTACTAAAGCAGTGTGGCTCAGTGGAAAGAGCACGGGCTTTGGAGTCAGAGGTCATGGGTTCAAATCCCAGCTCTGCCAATTGTCAGCTGCGTGACTTTGGGCAAGTCACTTCACTTCTCTGTGCCTCAGTTCCCTCATCTGTAAAATGCGGATTGACTGTGAGCTCACTGTGGGACAACCTCATCACTTTGTAACCTCCCCAGCACTTAGAACAGTGCTCTGCACATAATAAGCACTTAACAAATACCATTATTATTATTATTATTTTATGCTGGGGTAGATCGTCAGATCGGACACATGGGTCTTGTAGTTAGGTAGGAGGGAGAACAGGTATCAAATCCCCATTTTTCAGATATGGAAACAGAAACTCAGAGTAATCCAGTGACCTGCTCCAGGTCTCACAGCAGACGAGTGGCAGAGTCAGGATTAGAACCCAGGTCTTTTGATTACCAGGTCTGTGCTCCTTCTACTAGGCCACACTGCTTGTCCTAAATCGCTTTAATTTCCATAGCATTTTTTAATGGCATTTGTTACGGGCTTACTATGTGTCAAATGCTGCTCTAAGTGCTGGGATAGATACAAGGGAATTAGTTTGGACATTAGTTTGCCCATCCGCCAAGCTCGCTGTCTTCCTCCCTTCAAGGCCCTGCTGAGAGCTCACCTCCTCCAGGAGGCCTTCCCAGACTGAGCCCCTTCCTTCCTCTCCCCCTCGTCCCCCTCTCCATCCCCCCATCTTACCTCCTTCCCTTCCCCACAGCACCTGTATATATGTATATATGTTTGTACATATTTATTACTCTATTTTACTTGTACACATCTATCCTATTTATTTTATTTTGTTAGTATGTTTGGTTTTGTTCTCTGTCTCCCCCTTTTAGACTGTGAGCCCACTGTTGGGTAGGGACTGTCTCTATATGTTACCAATTTGTACTTCCCAAGCGCTTAGTACAGTGCTCTGCACATAGTAAGCGCTCAATAAATACGATTGATGATGATGATAGTCCCTGTCCCTCATGAGGCTACCAGTCTAGGAGGGAGAACAGGAAAATCGAGGCAAAGAGAAGTAAAGTGACTTGTCCAAGTTGACACAGCAAGCATTTGGCAAAGCTGGAGAATTAGAGCCCAGGTCTTCTGGCTCCCAGGCCATGCTGCTTTTTTAGCATTTATTGAGCACTTACTCAATGTTGTGGGTTAAATGTTTGGGTGACTCATGGTCCCTGACATCAGAGTTTACAATCTCGTGGCAGAGACAGGCAGACGTAAGCCATTCACAGAAAGAGAGGAGAAAGAAGCTTGGTCGCAGCTGTTGATGATCATCATCAATTGTATTTATTGAGCGCTTACTATGTGCAGAGCACTGTACTAAGCACTTGGGAAGTACAAATTGGCAACATATAGAGACAGTCCCTACCCAACAGTGGGCTCACAGTCTAAAATGATGATAATAATGATGACATTTATTAAGCGCTTACTATGTGCAAAGCACTGTTCTAAGCACTGGGGAGGTGACAAGGTGATCAGGTTGTCCCACGGGGGGCTCACAATCTTACTCCCCATTTTCCAAATGAGGTAACTGAGGCCCAGAGAAGTGAAGTGACTTGCCCAAAGTCACGCAGCTGACAAGTGGTGGAGCCAGGATTTGAACCCATGACCTCTGACTCCAAAGCCCGGGCTCTTTCCAGAGAACAGAGAAGCAGCGTGGCACAGCGTGGCACAGCGTGGGCTTTGGAGTCAGAGGTCATGGGTTCGAATCCCGGCTCCACCGCACCTCCACTGTGTGACCTTGGGCAAGTCACTTAACTTCTCCGAGCCTCAGTTACCTCATCTGTAAAATGGGGATTAAGACTGTGAGCCCCACGTGGGACAACCTGATCACTTTGTACCCCCCCAGCGCTTAGAACAGTGCTTTGCACATAGTAAGCGCTTAACAAATGCCAACATCATCATCATCATCATTTCCACTGAGCCACGCTGCTTCTCTGTTGATAGCAGAAGCCTAGGAGAGTGCCGAGTTAATTCAGGGTCAGTTAATACCTTTCTAACAGCAGATGAAAGAACATAGAGATTAAAACTGCAGATGGATTAATATCATCTGGGAAGGGGGAGTTCAGTGGTATTTAGTGAGCGCTTGCTAGGAGCAGACACTGTACTAAGCACTTTGAAGAGAGTTTTGTACAGTTTTTTTACTCTATTCTACTTGTACATATTTACTATTTTATTTTGTCAAATCATGTGCATCTAACTTTACTTCTATTTATTCCGATGACTTGACACGTGACCACATGTTTTGTTTTTTTTGTCTGTCTCCCCCTTCTAGACTGTGAGCCCGGGTAGGGACCGTCTCTATATGTTGCCAACTTGTACTTCCCAAGCGCTTAGTACAGTGCTCTGCACACAGTAAGCGCTCAATAAATTCGATTGAATGAAGAGTACAACAGAATTAGCAGACACAGTCCTTGGAGTCTGCCTCAGTGGCAGGAAGCCTTCCCTCCTTTCCTCTTCTCCCACTCCCTTCTGCATCACCCTGACTTGCCCCGTTTATTCATCGCCCCTCCCAGCCCCACACCACTTAAGTCCATGTCTCTCATTTATTTATATTAATGTTTGTCTCCCACTGTAGGCTGTGAGCTCAGTGTGGGGAGGGAATGTGTTTATTGTTTCATCCTAATGTTCTCTCCCAAGCACTTAGTATAGTGATCTGCACAAAGTGCTAAATAAATACAATTGACTGACCATCCTAATCCCCACCCTGAGAAAATCCCAACTGACCAATCTCTCATTCATATTTATTAAGCACAAAGTGCCCTAGAGCACTGTACAAACTGCTTTAGAAAATACAAAAGAATAAGAAGAACTGAGCCCTGCCTCATTTGATCTTACAATTGTAGTTATAATGGTGGTGACATAATAATGATGGTATTTGGTAAGCTTTGACCGTGTGCCAGGCACTAAATGCTGGTTATACAAGGTCATCGGGTCAGACTCAATCGCTTGCCCCATACAGGACTCACAGACTAAGCTGTGTGACTTTGGGCAAGTCACTTAACTTCTCAGTGCCTGTTAGCTCATCTGTAAAATGGAGATTAAGACTGTGAGCCCCCCGTGGGACAACCTGATCACCTTGTAACCTCCCCAGAACAGTGCTTTGCACATGGTAAGTGCTTAAATGCCATAAAAAAGGAGGGAGAACCGATTTTGAATCTCCATTTAGCAGATGAGGAAATTGAGGCATGGAGAAGTTGTTAAAATATTATTTTAAAGAAAAAGCAATAGAATGTAAAGATTACTCTGACTCTACTAACTCTATTGTGACCTAAACTCATTGTGGGCAGGGAACATGCCTACCAACTCTGTTATATTATACTCTCTCAAGCCCTTAGTACAGTGCTCTTCACACAGCATGTGCTCAGTAAATATGATTGATTGTTTGATAGTACAGTGCTTGGCTCAATAAATGCTCCATAAATGTCATTAATCATTTGATTGGGGACGCAGCATTGCCTAGTGGCAGGAACACAGGCTTGGGAGTCAGAGGATGTGGGTTCTAATCCTGCTTCGCCACTTGTCAGCTGTGTGACCTTGGGCAAGTCACTGAACTTCTCTGTGCCTCAGTCACTCCAACCGTAAAATGGGGATTAAGACTGTGAGCCCCACAATGGACAACCTGATTACCTTGCATCTACTCCAGTGCTTCAAACATCATCATCATCATCATCAATCGTATTTATTGAGCGCTTACTATGTGCAGAGCACTGTACTAAGCGCTTGGGAAGTACAAATTGGCAACATATAGAGACAGTCCCTACCCAACAGTGGGCTCACAGTCTAAAAGGGGGAGACAGAGACCAAACATACTAACAAAATAAAATAAATAGAATAGATATGTACAAATAAACTAAATAAATAAATAGAGTCAAAAAATATGTACAAACATATATACATATATACAGGTGCTGTGGGGAAGGGAGGGAGGTAAGATGGGGGGATGGAGAGGGGGACGAGGGGGAGAGGAAGGAAGGGGCTCAGTCTGGGAAGGCCTCCTGGAGGAGGTGAGCTCTCAGCAGGGCCTTGAAGGGAGGAAGAGAGCTAGCTTGGCGGATGGGCAGAGGGAGGCCATTCCAGGCCCGGGGGATGACGTGGGCCGGGGGTCGATGGCGGGACAGGCGAGAGCGAGGTACGGTGAGGAGATCAGCGGTGGAGGAGCGGAGGGTGCGGACTGGGTTGGAGAAGGAGAGAAGGGAGGTGAGGTAGGAGGGGGCAAGGGGATGGACAGCCTGGAAGCCCAGGGTGAGGAGTTTCTGCCTGATGCGCAGATTGATTGGTAGCCACTGGAGATTTTTGAGGAGGGGAGTGATATGCCCAGAGCGTTTCTGGACAAAGATAATCTGGGCAGCAGCATGAAGTATGGATTGAAGTGGAGAGAGACACGAGGATGGGAGATCAGAGAGAAGGCTGATGCAGTAGTCCAGACGGGATAGGATGAGAGCTTGAATGAGCAGGGTAGCGATTGGGATGGAGAGGAAAGGGCGGATCTTGGCAATGTTGTGGAGCTGAGACCGGCAGGTTTTGGTCACGGCTTGGATGTGAGGGGTGAATGAGAGAGCGGAGTCGAGGATGACACCAAGGTTGCGGGCTTGTGAGATGGGAAGGATGGTCAAACAGTCTTCTAGACTGTGAGCCCAATGTTGGGTAGGGATTGTCTCTGTTGCCAAATTGCACTTTCCAAGCATTTAGTGCAGTGTTCTGCGCACAGTAAGCGCTCAATAAATATAACTGAATGAATGAATTGAATGATAATGATAATTATGGTATTTAAGTGCTTATTGTGTGTCAAGCGCTGGGGTGGATACAAGAAATCGGGTTGGACACAGTTCCTGTCCCACCTGGGGCTCACAGTCTTAATCTCCATTTTACAGGTGAGGGAACTGAGGCCCAGAGAAGGGAAGTGACTTGCCAGAGGTCATACAGCAGACACGTAGCGGAGCTGAGATTAGAACCCAGATCCTTCTGACTCCGAGGCCCAGCCTCTATCTACTAGGCCACATGGAGCCAAGTGTTCCTGTGACAAGGAAGTGCTGGAGAGGCAGTAAAAGAAGATTAGAGTTAGCAAGGGAAGGCTTCCTGGAGGAGGAGGATTTTTCTAGTAGGCCTTGGAATATAGAGCAGCAGTTTTCCAGATGATGATGATAGTATTTAAGCACTTAGAATGTGCCAAGCACTGTACTAAACACTCAGGTGGGTACCAGTAAATCTGGTTGGACACAGTCCTTTTCCCACACGGGGCTCACAGTCTTAATCCCCATTTTCCAGGTGAGGTAACTGAGGCCTAGAGAAATGAAGTGATGGGCTCAAGATCACACAGTGGACAAATGGCAGAGCCTGGGGATTAATAATAATAATAATAATGACATTTATTAAGTGCTTACTATGTGCAAAGCACTGTTCTAAGCACTGGGGAGGTTACAAGGTGATCAGGTTGTCCCACATGGGGCTCACAGTCTTAATCCCCATTTTACAGATGAGGAAACTGAGGCCCAGAGAAGTTAAGTGACTTGCCCAAGTCACACAGCTGACAATTGGCAGAGCCGGGATTAGAACCCAGAACCTTCTGACTCCGAGGCCTGTGCTCTATTCTCTAGGCCACGCTGCTTCTCACTGGGGAGGGAGCCCTTGAACAAAAGTTCATCAGTGGTGGAGCCTCTCTGTCTCACTGTTAACTCCAGAAATTTGTATTGCCTAACTTCCAAGTCTGACTCAACTTGGAAAAAAAATCACTGGGTCACCTTTGGAATTCACAAATGTTAAGGATAGTTTTAAACAAAGGAAATGGATCCGACTTTCACGAGATAGGATGTGAGCTGTTTTTGTTGGTGTTTGTCTATTTTGTTTATGATATTTGTTAAACACTTCCTGTGTGCCACACTCCGGGGTGGATATAAGCCAATCAGGTTGGACACAGTCCCTGTCCCACATGGGACTCACAGTCCCCATTGTACAGATGAGGTAACTGAAGCCCAGAGAAGTGAAGTGACTTACCCAAAGTCCCACAGCAGTCACGTGGCAGAGCTGGGATTAGAACTCAGGTCCTCTGACTCCCATGCCTGGGCTCAATCCACTAGGCCACGCTGCTTCAGGCCATTTCATTCATTCAATCGTATTTATTGAGTGCTTACTGTGTGCAGAGCACTGTATTAAGCACTTGGAAAGTACAATTCAGCAACATATAGAATCCCTACCCAACAACGGGCTCACAGTCTAAAAGCTTGTCTTCTGCCTTCCAGTAAGCCCCACATAGGACAGGGACTGTGTCCAACCAGATTTGCTTGTAGTAATAATAATAATTATAATAATGACATTTATTAAGCGCTTACTATGTGCAAAGCACTGTTCTAAGTGCTGGGGAGGTTACAAGGTGATCAGGTTGTCCCACGGGGGGCTCACAATCTTCATCCCCACTTTTCAGATGAGTTAACTGAGGCCCAGAGAAGTTAAGTGACTTCCCAAAGTCACACAGCTGACAATTGGCGGAGCCGGGATTTGAACACCTGACCTCTGACTCCAAAGCCCGGGCTCTTTCCACTGGGCCATGCTGCTTCCCCACCTCAGCTTCTTGTATCCACCTCAGCGCTTATTACAGGGCCTGGCACATAGTGAGCACTTAACACAATCATTATTATTCTTCCAAGAGATGATCTAGCTGGAAAGCAAAGGGAAATTTTCCTCCCGATTTTCTGAGCTGTCTGCGGGGCCCCGGAGCGGGATTCATCTCCTGGTTGGAGCCAGGATGGGTTGTGGGATCTGGGATCGTGCGGTTCTGTGCGGCGGCCTCCTATCTCACCCCCATCTCCTTGCAGGTGCAGCTGCGTGAATATGAGAATGCCGTGCTCGATCGGGACCAGAGGCTTCAGGAGGTTAGTGTTGTCTCCTCGGCCCTGAATGTGCCGCTGATTGTTTTTTAGAATGTGACGAAGGCAGGAAATGTCCCCGCTCTTCTGTTTCTCATCCCGTCGGAAGCCCTGTGCTTAACTCTGGGTTCACACACCTGTGTGTCAGTACCTCTATGTTCATTCTATGTTCATTCCTCGTTCTCACCTGTCTCATCATCGACCCCTGGCCCACGTCATCCCCGGGCCTGGAATGCCCCCAATCCCTCTGCCCATCCGCCAAGCTAGCTCTCTTCCTCCCTTCAAGGCCCTACTGAGAGCTCACCTCCTCCAAGAGGCTTTCCCAGACTGAGCCTCTTCCTTCCTCTCCCCCTCGTCCCCCTCTCCATCCCCCATCTTACCTCCTTCCCTTCCCCACAGCACCTTTATATATGTATATATGTTTGTACATATTACTCTATTTATTTATTTGTTTTACTTGTACATATCTATTCTATTTATTTTATTTTGTTAGTATGTTTGGTTTTGTTCTCTGTCTCCCCCTTTTAGACTGTGAGCCCACTGTTGGGTAGGGACTGTATATGTTGCCAATTTGTACTTCCCAAGCACTTAGTACAGTGCTCTGCACATAGTAAGCGCTCAATAAATACGATTGATGATGATGATTCCCCTCTTCAGTCCTTACTTCGCTCTGCTGCCCAGATCGCTTTTCTACAAAAATGTCCAGGCCATGTTTCCCCACTCCTCAAGAATCTCCAGTGGTTGCCCATCCACCAGACTGAGCCCCCTTTATACTCTCCTCCTCCTCCCCATCCCCCCTGCCCTACCTGCTTCCCACCCCACAGCACTTGTATATATGTTTGTACAGATTTATTACTCTATTTTGCTTGTACATACTTACTATTCTATTTTGTTAATGCTGTGCATATAGCTTTAATTCTATTTGTTCTGACGACTTTGACACCTGTCTCCATGTTGTGTTTTGTTGTCTGTCTCCCCCTTCTAGACTGTGAGCCCATTGTTGGGTAGGGACCATCTCTATTTGTTGCCAACTTGTACTTCCCAAGCACTTGATACAGTGCTCTGCACACAGTAAGCGCTCAATAAATACAATTGAATGAATGAATCCACTTCTGCATCAAACAGTAACTCCTCACCATTGGCTTCAAAGGAGTCTGAGGAGCCTCGTCCCCTCCTACCTCACCTCACTTCTCTCCTTCTACAACCCACTTTACTCCTCTAATGCCAACCTTCTCACTGTATTTCCATCTCATCTAGCTCACTGCCGACCTCTCACCCATATCCAGACTCTAGCCTGGAACGCCCTCCCTCCTCATATCTGAACATCATTCTCCCCCTTCTTCAAAGTCTTATTGAAGGTCTTCCCTGACTTTGGCCCTCATTTCCTCTTCTCCTAGTCCTTCTGTCCTGCCTTTGCACTTGTATTTGCATCCTTTATTCACCCATTCCTCAGACCAACAGCGCTTGGGACTGACACCTATCCACCCACCTCACTGAGTGCATGATTAAACAGGGGCAGACAGGCGTTAAAATGAATTTCAAAAAAGGGGAACTGTACGTGAGTTAATATTTGTGACATTTGAGCCCTTACTATGTGCCAAGCACTCTAAGTACTGTATAATAATAATAATAATGGCATTTATTAAGTGCTTACTATGTGCAAAGCACTGTTCTAAGTGCTGGGGAGGTTACAAGTTGATCAAGTTGTCCCACAGGGGGCTCACAGTCTTAGTGCCCATTTTACAGATGAGATAACTGAGGCCCAGAGAAGTTAAGTGACTTGCCCAAAGTCACACAGCTGACAATTGGCGGAGTTGGGATTTGAACCCATGACCTCTGACTCCAAAGCCCATGCTCTTTCCACTGAGCCACGCTGCTTCTCTATTATATTATTATTATAACCTAAGTATTAAACTTAGGTTCTGTACATGAGTTAATATTTGTGACATTTGAGCCCTTACTATGTGTCAAGCACTCTCTGTATTAAACTTAGGTTCATTCAATTGTATTTACTGAGCATTTAACTGTGTGCAGTGCACTGTACTAAGCTGTGCTGTGCACTGTACTAAGCACTTGGGAGAGTACAATAGAACAACAGACACATACCTGCCCACAATGAGCTCACAGTCTAGAGGAGGAGACAGACATTAATATACATAAATAAAAAGATAAATAAATGACAGATATGTACATATGCGATGTGGGGATTGGAGGGAGGGTGAATGAGGGAGCAAGTAAGAGTGGAGCAGGAGGGAGTGGGTGCAGTCAGGGGGGCTTCTTGGAGGAGATGTTCTTTCAATAAGGCTTTTGAATATGGGGAGACGAATCATCTGTCTGATATGAGGAGGGTGGGCACTCCAAGCCAGAGGTAGGATGTGTGCGAGAAGTCGGCGATGAGATAGAGGAGATCTCAGGAGGGTTTTGAATATGGGGATATCAGTGGTCTGCTGAAGGGGGAAAGGGGAGAGCGAGAGGTCAGCAGTGAAAGAAGCAAAAATGAGGCCCAGTGAGTATGTTGGCTTGAGAGGAACAAAAAGTGTGTAGTAGAATTCATTCATTCAATAATATTTATTGAGCGATTACTGCGTGCAGAGCACTGTACTAAGCTCTTGGGAGAGTGCAATACAATGATAGACATATTCCCCACCCACAGTGAGCCTATTATCTAGAAGGGGGAGGAAGACATCGATAGAAATAAATAAATGGCAGATTTGTACATAAGTCCTGTGGGGCTGGAGTGGGGGAAAGACGAAAGGGAGTAAGTCAGGGTGACACAGAAGGGAGTGGAAGGAGAGAATGGATGGAGAATGGATAAGCAGAAGCAGCGTGGCCTGGTAGAGCATGGGCCCAGGTGTCAGAGGATCTGGGTTCTAATCCTGTCCCTGCCACTTGTCTGCTGTGTGACCTTGGGCTTTGAACTTAGCTTCTCTGGGCCTTAGTTTCCTCATCCATAAAATGGGGATGCAATGCCTATTCTCTCTCCTCCTTAGACTATGAGTCTGATAAGGGGCAGGGATGGTGAATGGCCTGATGATGTTGTATCACCCCAGTGCTTAGCACAGTATAGGGCACATTGTAAACACTTAATATGCCATAAGTGGTATTATTAGGGCAGAGAGAGCTGATTGAGTCGTGGCCTTCTCTGTGTGCCGGATCCCTTGGTGTCTGCTTCCTGGTGATAGGGAGGTAGCTATCACAATTTCCATAGTCATATCCGGCTTATCTGTTAACTCCAACCTCCCCATCACTTTGGCCACAGTTTTACAGAGGATGTCAATGGTGTAAAATTTGGGTCTTGAGTTCCCCGGGATGATAGCAAGAATTCTTGGCCTTGGTCTGTGAGAGGGAGTTTTGAAACAGAACCACCATTTCGAGTGTGCTTCATTTCTTTTCTGTTGCACCCAAATCAGTCCTGTGATCTAAAGAGAAAACACTGGCTTTTGTTCAACCTGTCGATCGGTTCAGAACAATACAAAATCATGCAAAAATATCTCACCAGGGAGACTGGCAGGAAGTTCTTTGGGTTTGATGAGGCATTTTGTTTCATGTCTCGCTCTCTTTCCCCCCTCTCTCCCCTTCTTCCTCTCTCCCCTCTCTCTCCTCTCTTTGTCTCTTTCCTCTCTCCTCTCTTTTTCTCTCCCCTTTCTCTCTCTTTTTTCTCTTTCTCTCTCTCCTTCCCTCTCTCTTTCTCTCTCCTCTCTCCAAATGTCACCAGGTCATCTGCTGTGTTAATGCCTCCTTTGCTAGTAACTCTTGATTAAACTTACAGAAAGAATTGAAGATAGAAGAGCTGAAGTCAATCAACATGGAATACGCCACAGTAATCCAGGTAACCTATTTGCGTGCAGGCAGGGGAAGGCAAACCTTTTTTAAATGATGACAGTTTTCTATGTAACCACGCAGTAGCAGTAGTAGCAGTAAGAGTAGCTATTGACTAAGCACTTTCTGTAAGCAGGAGGCAATGTTCGAAGTCCTGAAAGAATACAAAGGAGATGATCCTGGGCCCTCAGATATAAAAAAAAAATAATGATTTGTGGGGTCAAGGGCGGTGGGGTGGGGGTTGGCAACAGAGTGGGAAACATAAAATAATACAAATACAAAACATAAAAGTTCAGAGTTTAGCAAATCCGATGGTGAAGGGGACTTGTTGTAGTCTCAGGGGGCTGACACTCAAGTCATCAAGTCAATCAGTAGTATGTATTGAGCACTTACTGTGTGCAGAGCGCTGTACTAAGCGCTTGGGAGCATATAATAGAACAGAGTTGGGAGATACGTTTTCTGCCTGCAAGGAGCTTCCAGAGCAGAGGGTTCAGTCCCCCCTCCCAAGACAGACTTGTCGTGGTTCCACCGTTTAGTAGAGGCAACGGTGCATGGGTCATGTTGGGAGCCGGGGATAATAATAATAATAATAATAATAATAATAATGATGGCATTTATTAAGTGCTTACTATGTGCAAAGCACTGTTCTAAGCGCTGGGGTAGATACAAGGTGAGCAGGTTGTCCCTAGGGGGGCTCACAGTCTTAATCCACATTTTACAGATGAGGTAATTGAGGCACAGAGAAGTTGTGACTTGCCCAAAGTCACACAGCTGACAATTGGCAGAGTTGGGATTTGAACCCGTGACCTCTGACTCCAAAGCACGGGCTCTTACCACTGAGCCACGCTGCTTCTCTAATCCTGGGAATGTGGCAGGGGCCCCCACCCAACCGCATGTTCTGCCTCCGATTCTAGAACTTGCGAGGGGAGAAAACCAAACTGGTGGAGGAGATTGAACAGATGCAGCAGGAAATCCTCTCGTGAGTACCAGCCGTTTCGTCCACCTCCCTGCTGACCCAAGACGGGAGTGCCCCACCTCCCTTGTCCCCTGTGCCCTTTCTCTTTGCTTCCTTTGTAGCTGCGGCATCAACTTCCCCACGGGCGGCAACCTCGGCGGGCACGGAGTAGAGACGTCCTTACACCGGGAACTCACGCTGGCTCAGAGTGTGGAGGTAGATGCTCATTCACTCGTATTTTGATCAAACTTATCGAGCATTCACTGGGCGTGAAGCACTGTACTAAGCGTGCAACAGCTTGGGAGGCCCAGTAAAATGGGCCAGGGCCACACACTACTAAGAGTACAATGCCTGGCACATAGTAAGCACTTAACAAATCCCATCATTATTATTATTGTTACTAGGGATCCATGAAGGAGTAGGGGTCAGTGGGGCTGGGGGTCTAGGGATAGTAAGCTGATGGGGAAAGAAACCCAAATTCTATACCTGGAGTTAGAAGGAACAGATGCATTTTCAGTGTGACCCTCAGAATAATAATAATAATTAATCACTGTGGCATTTGTTAAGCACTTACTATGTGCTGGGCACGTACTAAGCACTGGAATGGATACAAGCAAATAGGGTTGGATACAGTTCCTGTCCCACATGGGGCTCTCGGTCTCAATCCCAGTTTTACAGATCATCATCATCATCATCAATCGTATTTATTGAGCACTTACTATGTGCAGAGCACTGTACTAAGCGCTTGGGAAGTACAAATTGGCAACATATAGAGACAGTCCCTACCCAACGGTGGGCTCACAGTCTAAAAGGGGGAGACAGAGACCAAACATACTAACAAAATAAAATAAATAGAATAGATATGTACAAATAAATTAAATAGAGTAAAAAAAATATGTACAAACATATATACATATATACAGGTGATGAGGGATGAGGGAACTGAGTCACAGAGAAGTGAAGTGACTGCCCAAGGTCACACAGCAAACAAGTGGAAGAGCCAGGATTAGAACCCATGAGCCTGTGATTCCCAGGCCCCGGCTGTATCAACTAAGCAGTAATAATAATAATAATTATGGTATTGGTTAAGTACTTACTATGTGCCAAGCACTGTTCTAAGCTCTGGGGGAGATACAAGGTAATCAGGTTGTCCCACGTGAGACTCACAGTCTTAATTCTCTTTTATACATGAGGGAATTGAGGCCCAGGGAAGTTAAGTGGCTTGCCCAAGGTCACACAGCAAACAAGTGGTGGAGCCAGGATTAGAACCCACATCCTTCAACTCCCAGGCCCGTGCTCTTTACACTGTCATGCTAGTGGCTTTAAATAAGCCCTAGCTTGTGTGTTTACTATTAGGGAAGGTAGAGGGTGATGAGATTGGAGCGTGTCCCCATCTCACACGGGACTGATGATCCAACTTATACCCATTTGGCAGATGGGAAAACTGAGGTTTAAGAGAGGGGCTGATTATCCATCTTATCTCTCTTTGGCAGATGAGGAAATTGAGGTTCAGAGAGGCCCTGACCATCCATCTGATCCCCATTTGACAGATGAGGAAAGGGAGACCCAGAAGGGTGCCCTGTACTAAGCATTTGGGAAAGTCAAACACAAGGATGAGATGGCCCTCTAGTCTGGAGGACAGAAAGCAAGACACCTAGAATTAATGGAATCCGAATAAAGAATTGGATGTACAGATGGGTGGGACTCCTGAGGGGCTTCTGGGTTGCTGGGGCTGCACGGGGGTCTGCAGGTCACTGGGGAAGGTTCGGTGGAGGAGGAGGGAATTTGGGGAGAGTTTTAAAGATAGGGAGAACTGTGCTATTTTATGGTGTTGGTTAGCCACTTACTTTGGTTCAAGCACTCTACTGAGCCTTGGGGTAAATACAGTTACTCAGGTTAGACCTAATCCCTGGCTCATATGTGCCACAGAATCAAATTGAGAGGAAGAAAAAGGCTTCTTTTTAGTAGAATTTGTTAGGCGCTTACTATGTTCTAGGCACTGTATTAAGTGCTTGAAGATATAAGTTCATTCAGTCATTCATTCAATCAATTGTATTTATTAAGCGCTTAATGTGCCTCCCATCCCCTAACCTTTGGGGTCCCTCAAGGTTCAGTTCTTGGTCCCCTTCTATTCTCCATCTACACTCACTCCCTTAGAGAACTCCTTCACTCCCATGGCTTCAGCTGTCATCTCTATGTGGATAACACCCAAATCTATATCTCCTCCCCTGTTCTCTCTCCCTCCCTCCAGGTTCACATTTCTTTCTTCCTTCAGGACATCTCCACCTGGATGTCCTCCCTCCACCTAAAACTCAACATGTCCAAGACAGAGCTCCTTATCTTCCCTCCCAAACCCTGTCTTCTCCCTGACTTTCCCGTCACTGTGGACCTCACAACCATCCTTCCCATCTCACAAGCCCGCACCCTTGGTGTCATCCTCGACTCCGCTCTCTCATTCACACATTCAATCCCTCACCAAAGTCTGACGGTCTCACCTTCACCGCATTGCCAAGATCCGCCCTTTCCTCTCCATCAGAACTGCTACGACGTTAGTACATTCACTCATCCTATCCCTCCTGGATAACTGCATCAGCCTCCTTTCTGACCTCCCAGCCTCCTGCCTCTCCCCACTGCAGTCCATACTTCACTCTGCTGCCCGGATTATCTTTCTACAGAAACGCTCTGGGCATGTCACTCCCCTCCTCAAATATCTCCAGTGGTTGCCTGTCAACTTTCGAATCAAGCAATTAAACTCCTCACTCTCGGCTTCAAAGCTCTCCGTCACCTTGCCCCCTCCTACCGCATCTCCCTTCTCTCCTTCCTCATCCCAGCCCTCACACTCCACTCCTCTGGTGCCACTAACCTTCTCACTGGGCCTCCATCTCATCTGTCTCGATGCCGACCCCTGGACCACGTCCTTCCTCTGGCCTGGAATGCCCTCCCTCCTCAAATTTGCCAAACAATCACTCTCCCCCCTCCCCCTTCAAAGCCATACTAAAGGCACACCTCCTCCAAGAGGCCTTCCCAGACTAAGCCCCCTTTTCCTCAGCTCCCCCTCTCTTACACGTCACTTCAACTTGTTCCCTTTGCTCTTCCCCGCTACAGGGGCACGGTGTATATACGGCACTTGTGGATATATAGAGAAGCAGTGTGGCTCAATGGAAAGAACCCAGGCTTGGGGGTCAGAGGTCATGGGTTCAAATCCCAGCTCCGCCAATTGTCAGCTGTGTGACTTTGGGCAAGTCACTTAACTTCTCTGGACCTCAGTTACCTCATCTGTAAAATGGGGATAAAGACTGTGAACCCCACGTGGGACAACCTGATCACTTTGTAACCTCCCCAGCACTTAGAACAGTGCTTTTCACATAGTAAGCACTTAATAAATGCCATTATTATTATTATCATTATATCCATAATTTGATTTTTTTATATTGATGCCTGTTTACTTGTTTTGAAGTCTGTATTTCCCCCTGCCCTCCTTCCCACCCACCAAGACTTTAAGCCCATTGTGGGCAAGGATTGTCTCTCTTTATTGCTGTATTGTACTTTCCAGGTGCTAGTATGGTGCTCTGCACACAGCAAGGTCTCAATAAATATGATTGAATGAATGCAGCGCACTGTACTAAGCTCTTGGGAAAGAACAATACAACAATAAATAGTGACAATCCCTGCCTACAATGAGCTCACAGTCTAGAGCGGGGAGACAGACATCAATACAAATAAATAAAATAACAGATATATGACATCAATCCAAATAAATAAAATGACAGATATATACATAAGTGCTGTGAGGTGGGGAGGGGGGTGGAATAGTAAAGGCAGCAAGTCAGGGAGATGCAGAAGGGAGTGAGAGATTAGGAAAAGTGGGGCTTAGCTTGGGAAGGCCTCTTGGAGGAGATGGGCCTTCAATAAGGCTTTGAAGGTGCGGAGAGTCATTGTCTGCCGGATTTGTGGAGGGAGGGCCTTCCAGGCTAGAGGAATCATGTCCCACATGGGGTTTACGGCTTTAATCCCTATTTTACAGATGAGTTAACTGAGACATGGAGAAGTTAAGTGATTTGTCCAAAGCCACACTGCAGATCAGCGGCAGAGCTGGGATTAGAACCCAGGTCCTCTGACTCCCAAGCCTGTGCTCTTCGCACTCGGCCTCGCTGCTTCTCCAAATGGCTTTTGAATCCCCATCTCACAGTTGAGGAAACTGAGGGCCAGAGAAGTTAAACGACCTGTCCAAAGTCATACAGCAGACAAGTGACAGAGTCAAGATAAGAACCCAGGTCCGCTGACTCCCGGGTCTGTGCTCTTTCCACACGCTGAGAAGCAGCGTGGCTCAGTGGAAAGAGCACGGGCTTTGGAGTCAGAGGTCATGGGTTCGAATCCCGGCTCCACCACACGTCTGCTGTGTGACCTTGGGCAAGTCACTTAACTTCTCGGAGCCTCAGTTACCTCATCTGTAAAATGGGGATGATGACTGTGAGCCCCACGCGGGACAACCTGATCACCTTGTATCCCCCCCCCAGCGCTTAGAACAGTGCTTTGCACATAGCACTTAACAAATGCCATAAAAAAAAAACTAGGCATTAAGCTCCCTTTCATCCCATTTCTTCTAGACTGTGAGCCCACTGTTGGGTAGGGACTGTCTCTATATGTTGCCAACTTGTACTTCCCAAGCGCTTAGTACAGTGCTCTGCACACAGTAAGCGCTCAATAAATACGATTGATTGATTGATCCCAGGACTGTGAGCTCACTGGGTAAGGAATGTGTCTGTTTATTGTTATACTGTGCCCTCCCAAGCATTTAGTACAGCGCTTTGCAAACAATAAGCACTCAATAAATTCAATCAAATTGAGTTGTTTTGTGGGACAGTTACGATCCCTCCCCCCTTTTCCTTCCTTTCCGACTGTGGGCTTCCTCCCTTGATGAGTACTTTATCTGGAGCTCCACAGCCCTCAGCCACATAATGTGGACGTGACCATTTTCCGGCCCTGTGGTAGCCATGATAAAACCCTCACCACCGGGGTGAGAGAGCTCACTCACCCTTAATTAGACTGTAAGCTCCTTCTCTAGGATGCAAACTTTCATTCATTCATTCGATCGTTCATTCGATCGTATTTATTGAGTGCTTACTGTGTACAGAGCACTGTGCTAAGCGCTTGAAAAGTATAATTCAGCAATAGAGACAATCCCTGCCCACTCCAGGCTTAAAGTCTAGACAGGGGAAGACAGACATCAAAACAAGTAAAGAGACATCACTAGATGTCTATAAATAGAATTATAGATATATAATTATAGATTATAATGTAGTATATACTAGTATATCATATAATATATGCTAGTATATAGTATAATATATACTATATATAATTATATATAATTATATATAATTATATATATATAAATATATAGAATTATAATTATAGGTATATACAAATATATAGAATTATAAGTGCTGTGGGGCAGGTAAACTCGTGGGCAGGGAATTCATTCACTCACTCAATCGTATTGAGCGCTTACTGTATGCAGAGCACTGTACTAAGTGCTTGGAAAGCACAATTTGGCAACAGATAGAGACAATCCCTACCCAACAACGGGCTTACAGTCTAGAAGGGAATGTGTCTGTTATATTGTTGTATCGTCCTCTCCCAAGCACTTAGTCCAGTGCTCTGCATACAGTGGTGCTCAATAAATATGATTGACTGAAGTAGCCTCTCCAGACACACCCTATGTGAGTACGCGAACCCACCTGCTAGTCGGTTCCAGAGGCTCATCACTGAATAATAATTGTGGTATTTGTGAAGTGCTTACTATGGGTCAATGCTAGGGTAGACACAAGATCATCAGAGAAAGCAGTGTGGCTCAGTGGAAAAGAGCATGGGCTTTGGAGTCAGAGGCCATGGGTTCAAATCCCGGCTCCGCCAATTATCAGCTCTGTGACTTTGGGCAAGTCACTTAACTTCTCTGTGCCTGTTACCTCATCTGTAAAATGGGGATGAAGACTGTGAGTCCCCCATGGGACAATTTGATCAACTTGTAACCTCCCCAGCGCTTAGAACAGTGCTTTGCACATAGTAAGTGCTTAATAAATGCCATCATTATTATTATTATCATCAGGTTTTCCCATGTGGCGCTCACAGTGTACAGAGGAGGGAGAAGAGGGTTTGAAGCCTCATTTTGCCCAGTAGAAGTGAAGATGTACTGGTATTTGTTATTCATTCAATCGTATTTATTGAGCACTTACTATGTGCAAAGCACTATCCTAAGTGCTTGGGAGAGTACAATTTAACAACAAACCAACACATTCCTGCCCACAACGAGCTATGTAGCAGGCACTGTACTAAGCACTGGGGCTGATACAAGCTAATCAGGTTGGACACAGTCTCTGTCCCACTTGGGGCTCACAGTCTTAATCCCTATTTTACAGGTGAGGGAATTGAGGTATGGAGAAGTAAAGTGATTTGCCCAAGCCCATACCGCAGACAAGTGGCAGAGCTATGTTTAGAACTCGGGTCCTCTGGGTACTTTTTCCCCTAGGCCACACTCCTTCCCACTTGTTTGGGCTTTGGCTGCCAAGCCAAATGGATCACTAGTATCATGGGGGTTGCGAGACTAACACGGTGAGCAGCCTTCTCCTCTCTGAGACGGACAGGGCCCAGGTGACAGGGCCCAATGATTAGAGCAGAGATCATCACTACTGTATTGAAGTGCTTCTGTGTCAAGCCCAGTGCTAAGCACTAAAGGACTCATGGACCAAGTGGGAGGGAGATAGGGTATTTCATTCCCATTTTACAGGCAAGGAAACTAAGGCATAGAGGAATTAAGTGACTTGCCCAAGGTATTCTGATTCTTTCTCCTCTTCTCCCTCTTCCTCTCTCTCCCTCCTCCTCTCTCTCCTTCCTCTCTCCTCCTGTCTCTCTCCTCCTGTCTCTCTCCTCCTGTCTCTCTCCTCCTGTCTCTCTCCTCCTCTCTCTCTCCTCCTCTCTCTCCCCTCCTCTCTCTCCTCTCCACTCTCTCCCCTATCTCTCCCCTCCTCTCTCTCCCCTCCTCTCTCTCCCCTCCTCTCTCTCCCCTCTCTCCTCTTTCTCCTTTCTCCTCATTCTCCTCCTCCTTTTTCTCCTCATTCTCCTCCTCCTTTTTCTCCTCATTCTCCTCCTCCTTTTTCTCCTCATTCTCCTCCTCCTTTTTCTCCTCATTCTCCTCCTCCTTTTTCTCCTCATTCTCCTCCTCCTTTCTCTCCTCATTCTCCTCCTTCTCTTTCTTTTCCTCCTCTTTCTCCTCCTCTTTCTCATCTATCTGGCCACCAACACCTTTCCCATGTCCTCCCCCTAGCCTGGTGCTCGCTCCCCCCTCCATATCCGCCAAACCACTGCTCTCTCCCCACCCTCAAAGCATTTATTAAGATCACATCTCCTCCAAGAGGCCTTTCCTGATGATGCCCTCTTCTCCCCAGCTGCCTCTGCCTTGTCTAGGCACTTGAATCTGTGACCTTTGACATTCGATATTCACCCCACCCCTACCCCACAGCTCTCATATGCATATCTTTCAAATTATGTATTATAAACTACTTACTCTTATGAATGTCTATCTCCCCCTGTAGACTGGAAACTCGGAACACCCTCCCTCCTCAAATTAGACAATTCCTCTGCCCCACTTCAAAGCCTTATTGAAGGCTCATCTCCCCAAAGAGGCCTTCCCTGACTAAGCCCCACTTTTCCTCATCTCCCACTCCCTTCTGCATCACCATGACTTGCTCCCTTGGCTCTTCCACCCTCTCCTAGCCCCAAAGCACTTATGTCCATACCTGTCATTTTATCTATTTATATTGGTCTGTCTCCCCCCAACCCCGGCCCCGCCTCAAGACTGTGAGCTTGTTATGGGCAGGGATTGTCACTGTTTATTGTTGTATTGTACTTTCCCACATGCTTAGTACAGTGTTCTGCACATGGTAAGTGCTCAATAAATACGATTGAATGAAAGTTAGGAGCAGGGAGTGTGTCTGCCAATTCTGTTGGATTGTACTCTCCCAAATGCTTAGTATAGTGCTCTGCACATAGTAAGTGCTCAATATATGCCATTGTTTGCAGGAAGAACGGGCTATCAAGGTAGAGACCCTGTTTGCCTGTCTACTTCAGTGGATTTCTGGTCCAGAGATGACTTTGGCAGGAAAGGGGGAGGAAATGCTGGAGGTAAGATGTATGATTTTCTCTACTGTGCCTCTTCCCATATGCTTAGCACAGAGTAAGCACTTAATAAATACCATAAACTAGCGATCTTCAGTGCCTTCATCAACAAACACATACCCTGTGAGGGACTGGGATCGTTGCCATTGGCAACCGCCGGGGAATTTTCTGAGCTTTAATTGTGGGCAGAGGATTATATTTTCCCCCGGCAGACTGGAAAAAAATTCACAGGCAACAAGGGCTACAGAAAAGAGAACTGATCATCCATACCTCGTTGCTGACAGTATCCAGGGCTATGATATTTGATGAGCGCTTACTACGTGCCAGTCGTTAAACTGAGATTGTGTCATCTGATCGTATTGGATTCATTCATTCATTCAACCGTATTTATTGAGTGCTTACTGTGTGCAGAGCACTGTACTAAGTGCTTGGGAAGTATATGTTGGCAACGTATAGAGATGGTCCCTACCTAACAAGGGGCTCACAGTCTAGAAGGCGGAGACAGACAACAAAACAAAATGTGTGGACAGGTGTCAAGTCGTAAGAACAAAAAGAATTAAAGCAAAATGCACATCATTAACAAAATAAATAGAATAGTAAATATGTACAAGTAAAATAGAGTAATAAATCTGTACGAACATATATACAGGTGCTTTGGGGAGGGGAAGGAGGTAGGGTGGGGGATGGGGAGGAGGAGATCAATAAGAAAATCAATTAATAAATGGTAACAGTGGTATTAGTTTTACACTTGCAATGTATTAGAGAAGCAGCCGTGCCCTAGTGGATAGAGCGTGGGTCTGGGAGCCAGAGGGTTCTGGGTTCTAATCCTGGCTCCACCACTTATCCACTGTGTGACCTTGGGCCAGTCACTTCCCTTCTCTGGGTCTCAGTTCCCTCAGCTGTAAAATGGAGGTTAAGTCAGTGAGCCCCATGTGGGACTGTGTTCAACCTGATGATTTTGTGTCTACTCCAGCGCTTAGTACAGTGCCTGGCACCTAGTAGGTGTTAAACAAATACCACAAAAAAGGGCCTGGGATGGAGACAAGGTAATCATTATCATCAATCGTATTTATTGAGCGCTTACTATGTGCAGAACACTGTACTAAGCGCTTGGGAAGTACAAATTGGCAACATATAGAGACAGTCCCTACCCAACAGTTAGTTACTTTGTTCAGCCGTTACCTTCCCTAATCCTTTCCCGAACCTGTTTCAAAGTTGCAAAAATGAGAGACATAACAAATGTCATTATTATTATCTTTGTTGTTATGTTTTGTTTAGTTTTGTTGTCTGTCTTCCCCTTCTAGACTGTGAGCCCACTGCTGGGTAGGGACTGTCTCTATATATTGGCAACTTGTACTTCCCAAGTGCTTAGTACAGTGCTGTGCACACAGTAAGCGCTCAATAAATATGATTGATTGATTGATTCTCCTACCCCCTTTCTGTCCTGCTCTGTGATTGGTGGAGCCCAGACTACCACTTGAGGGTCTCCCCAGCCTCCCTGCAATGGTATTTACTGAGCACCTACTCTGTGCAGAACACTGGACTGAGCGCTTGGGAGAGGACAATACAACAATATAGCAGATACATTCCCTGCCCACAATGGGCTTTCAGTCGAGGGGGGAGACAGACATTAATATAAGAGCCCAGCCTTGGGAGTCAGAGGCCGTGGGTTCTAATCCCGGCTCTGCCACTGATCAGCCGTATGATTTAGGGCAGGTCCCTTCACTTCCCTGTGCCTCAGTTACCTCATCTGTAAAATAAGGATTAAGACTGTGAGCCCCACATGGGACAGCCTGATGACCTTGTATCTACCCCAGTGCTTAGAATAGTGCTCGGCACATGGTAAGAGCTTAACAAATGCCATCAATCATCATATATAATTTATGGGCATGTCAGCCAGCCGATCGTATTTATTGAGCACTTACTGAGTACAGAGCACAGTATTAAGTGCTTCGGAGTGTACAGTACAGCAATATAGCGGAAGCAGCATGGCTCAGTGCAAAGAGGCCAGGCTCTGGAGTCAGAGGTCATGGGTTCAAATCCCGGCTCCACCACTTGTCAGCTGTGTGACCTTGGGCAAGTCACTTAACTTCTCTGTGCCTCAGTTACCTCATCTGTAAAATGGGGTTTAAGACTGTGAGCCCCACGTGGGACAACCAGATCACCTTGTAATCTCCCCAGCGCTTAGAACAGTGCTTTGCACATAGTAAGCGCTTAATAAATGCCATTATTATTATTATTATTCCCTGCTTTAAGCTTTAAGTTTAGAGAAGGGAGACTGACATTGATATAGAAGAATAATTTCTGATATATAATTTATAGCTATCTCAGCCAGTCAGTTGATCACATTTATGGAGCACTTACCAAGTGCAGAGCACTGTACTAAATGCTTGGGAGAGTACACTATATCAGACTAAGCCCCCCTTTTCCTCAGCTCCCCCTCCCCAACTCTCCCCACTCGCTTTGCTCTACCCCCCTCCCTGCCCCACAGCACTTGTGTATATATGTACACATCTATAATTCTATTTATATTAATGCCTGTTTATTTGTTTTGATGTGTACATATATATCATATATATATATATATCAATAAGTAAATAGAATTTTAATAAGAACAATAAGATCAATTTTAATAAGATCAATAAGTAAATAGAATTTCATATACATGTATATATGTACGTATCTAAAATTTTACTTATTGATGTTATCAATGCCCATTCACTTGTTTTGATGTCTGTCTCCCCCTTTCTAGAATGTAAGCCCATTTTGGTGGAGATTGTCTCTCTTCTTTGCTGAATTGTTCTTTCCAAGCACTTAGTACTTAGTAAGCGCTCAATAGATATGATTGAATAAATGAAATGTTCCCTGCCCACTACGAGTGTACAGTCTAGTGGGGATATGCTCCTGGACTGAGCCCCCTCCTTCCTCTCTCCCTACTCCCCCTCCCCATTCCCACCACTTTAACTCCTTCCCCTCCCCACAGCACCTGTATATATGTATATATGTTTGTACATATTTATTACTCTATTGATTTTATTTGTACATATTCTGTTTATTTTATTTGGTTAATATGTTTTGTTTTGTTGTCTGTCTCCCCCTTCTAGACTGTGAGCCCGCTGTTGGGTAGGGACTGTCTCTATATATTGCCAACTTATACTTCCCAAGCACTTAGTACAGTGCTCTGCACACAGTAAGCACTCAATAAATACAATTGAATGAATGAATATGCAGTCTAGATAAGTGCAAACATGCCTTATCTTGATACTCTGTTGCTTGCCTAACCTGTAACTTATTTTAACATTTGGTTCTCCTTTAGAGTGTGAATTCCTTGAAGGAATCTGTCTACCAACGCTGTTATAGGGTACTCTCCCAGGCACTTGGCAGAGTGTTCTGTACACTGTGTTCTATACGCTGTGCCCTGCTTAGTGTGTACTAGTGAAGAGAAGCGGGGGAAGAGGCAGATTGCATGATCAAGCACGGGCAGTGCCTCTGGCCTCGACACGGAGGGGCACGGGAGTGAGGAGGGTGTGACTCTTTGCCTCAAGTGCTACACTGTTAGCGGGACACCTTGTCTTTCAGATCCACCAGCAGGAACAGAAGCCAAGCCCCCAGGACCTGCTGCTGAATTTCTTGGAAAAACATGAAGAATCTCTTCAGGACATGCTCTTCAACAAGGCTGGAATTCTGAGGAGAACCAGGTAACAGCACCTTGTTTTCCCAAAACAGTATTTTTCCAGAGGTCAGTTTTCTCAAGGGAAGGTGCCATGTGTGTTGAGCGGTCAAAAACACCACCTCTTTCCTCCCCATCCCGAGGCATAGCCCACTGGGTAGAGCCTGGAACTGGGAGTCAGGAGGACCTGGGTTCTAATCCTGGCTCCACCACTTTTCTGCCGTGTGACTGGGCAGGTCACTTCACTTCTCCATGCCTCAGCTACCTCATCCGGAAAATGGAGATTATGACTGTGAGCCCCATGTGGGACATGGGCTGCGTCCAGGCTGATGAGCTTGTATCTACCCCAGTGCTTAGTACAGTGCCTGGCACATAATAAGCGCTTAACAAATACCATTAAAAAGGCACAAACTGGGGGTCTTCCTCAGTGGTTCTCTGTGACTTCTCTTTCATGTAACCCACTTCTAAATGCTGAGAGGTTTTCCCGGATCTGCCCCTTCCTCTCCCCCAAAACTGCTCCCATCCCTCTCCCAGCTCTAACCTTGCTCTGAATAGATCATTTCATCAGCTTCCTCAGTGGTCTCCCTGCCCTCCAATCTCACCCCCTTCCCCTCCGCTCTAATCTATCCACTGTTGCATGAATCCTCTTCCTGAACGGTTGCTTGGCCTGAAACCCTCTCCTGGCTCCCTCTGCCTCTTCTTGTCCAACAAAAGACTCGGTTTATCCGTCACATTTATTGAGCATTTACCACCTGCAGAGCACTGTACTAAGCATTTGGGAGAGTACAATGTAACAGGCCATAGGCACGTTCCCTACCCACAAAGAGCTTACAGTCTAGAATGGGGAGACGGACATTAATATAAATAAATTATAGGCATGTTCGTAAAGGCTGTGGAGCTGAAAGTAGGGTGAATAAAGGGTACAAATCCAAGTGCAAGAACAATGCAGAATGGAGGAGGAGTAGGGGAAATGAGGACTCAGTAATCTCACTGTGGGCAAGGAATGTGTTTACCAAGTTTTTTCTGTTATACTCTAGCGTGGCTCAGTGGAAAGAGTCCGGGCTTTGGAGTCAGACATCATGGGTTCAAATCCCGGCTCCGCCAATTGTCAGCTGTGTGACTTTGGGGAAGTCACTTAACTTCTCTGGGCCTCAGTTTCCTCATCTGTAAAATGGGAATTAAGACTGTGAGCCCCCCCGTGGGACAACCTGATCACCTTGTAACCTCCCCAGCACTTAGAACAGTGCTTTGCACATAGTAAGTGCTTAATAAAAATGCCATCATCATTATTATTATTACCAAGCACTTAGTACAGCGCTCTGCACACAGTAAACACTCAACAGATACGATTGCCTGGATTGATTGGAAAGCCTCTTAATGATAATGATAATAATGATGGTATTTGTTAAGCACTTACTATGTGTCAAGCACTGTTCTCAGTGCTGCAGTAGATACAAACTAATCAGGTTGGACATAGACCCTGTCCCACATGGGGCTCACAATCTCAATCCTCATTTTACAGATGAGGTAACTGAGGTCAAGAGAACAATAATAATAATAATTATGATATTTGCGAAGCACTATGTGCTGCAGTAGATAAATACTGCAGTAGATAAAACCTAATCAGGTTGGACACAGTCTGTCCCACACAGGACTCACAATCATAATCCTCATTTTACAGATGAGGGAACTGAGGTTGAGAGAAGTGAAGTGGTTTGCCCAAGGTCACACAGCTGACAAGGGGCGGAGCTGGGATTGGAACCCATGATTTTACTAAGTCTCTGGAAGTGGGGAGAAGAATTGTCTGAAGGAGGAGGGCATTCCCCTGCCGGAGAAGCAGCATGGCTCAGTGGAAAGAGCACGGGCTTTGGAGTCAGCGGTCATGGGTTCAAATCCCGGCTCCACCAACTGTCAGCTGTGTGACTTTTGGCAAGTCACTTAACTTCTCTGTGCTTGTTACCTCATCAGTAAAATGGGGCTTAAAACTGATCACCTTGTAAACTGTCCAGTGCTTAGAACAAATACCATCATTATTATTATTCCAGGCCAGAGGCAGGCCCTGGGTGAGGGGTCGGCGGTGAAATAGATGAGATAAAGGTACAGAGAATCGGTTGGCATTAGAGAAGCCAAGTGGTCAAATTAAAATGGCATGGGAGGGTATCGAAAAGCCCATGAGGGTACATGAACACAGTTGATTAAACCCTCCTTTATTCTCGGTTTGGAGAGCAAAGCATCAGCCTCCAATCTAGACTGTAATCTCACTGTGGGCAGGGAATGTGTCCATTTGTTGTTGTACTGGCCTCTCCCCAGTGTTTAGTACAGCGCTCAGCGCTCAGATAGTGCTCAACAAAGATGATCAAATGAATGAACTGCAGGTGTGCTGCTCGGTTGGCTTGTGGTTTTTCCTTTTTTAATTTTTATTTTATTATTTTTGTTTTTCTCTCCCACTCGCTCCCCAGACAACAAGAGCCAGGAGCTACTACCGAGCTGCAAGAAGAGACGGCGAATCAGGCAGAAGCCAGAAGCCGGCAAGGATCTCCGCACCGTCGAGGGTTCGCCAACCGACAGGTGATCCGGACTGCTCTGCTCCTGGGGCCCACATGCGGGGAAAAAAAAAACAAAAAAAACCACCAGTCGCAAAGGGGAACTTGTTTGTTCCTCCCCCTTACCGGGTGCCCACGCTCGACAGAGGAAGTCAAGAGGGGGAGTTGTCAAAAGAGCTTGTCCACAGCTTGCTGATGCAAGAGTCCACTTGGGGAAGACGGTTCATGCAAAGCCAGAAATGCAGAAGTCCAGGCAGCGTTGATCGCTTCCTCGGGGGGCCACGCACGTTATCGATTTGATGCGAGTGACGAGCGGGTATCAAATCGTCAAGATCCCCCCCTCTGCCCCCACTAACCCTCATCCCCTTTGCCTCTCTCCATACGGCTTGTCCAGGAAAACGATGAAGACGGTACGGTCATCCCGGATGGCAAAGAACCCGTCTGTTTGCAGCTTAAATTAGAGGAAGCGATTTCAGCCCAGGCTATAAATACGACGCTATCGAGCGCCCACAGGATCTCCCAGCTGAAGACGAGAGGGCAGAAAAGTGAGTACCGTGAATCCGTGTCTCTGTCCTTCGGGCTTCTGCCGGCTGCTCACCACGCTTCCTTTCCCCATGGCAGCTGTCTTATAGGTTGCTGGATCGGAGACCGCAAACTCTTTTCTTTTGCAACGTTTTATGGGCTGGCTTAGTGCTTATTTTGTCCGTGACCTTTAGTCGGTTGAAGTTTCTCTTCTGCTGCTCCCGCTCTGTATCTTCCCGTGGAGATTGCTTTACTAAAGCATTAGAAGACTGGGTTTTTGTCCTTTCGGTTGGGCTCAGAAAAAGAAACAAAAAAAAAACAAAACAAAAGCATCTCTCCTCTTCAGGATGTTCGGACTTCCATCCCAATCTGCAGAGCCCATTAAATGGGGGAGGTAAACATCACCTTTTTTTTAAAAAAAAAAAAATCTCCTCGGGGTATCAGAAAGGGATTGAAGGGTAAGGAGGATTTCATGCTCAAAAGCCCTAGAGGATGGTTGGCTGTTTATCTGCCTTTCTTCAGTTACTAGTCTCGTAGGCGGATCTGCCTGGAGACCGGCTGATGATCCGAATCCAAGCTCTCGGGGAAAAGCTTACCTACCTAGCAGGGCCGTCTGGTGCTAGCACAGTTTGCCATTGCATCCTTGAGAATCTCCTCATGGTCCAAAGTGTTCTGCTGAAGACCCTCCCCCCCGGCCCCCCTCGCAATCTGGCTCCAAGAACTTCTGCTTAAGTAACAGCTGAGTCATTTTAAATGTAATCTGTTGATCTAGTGTCCAGCACAGAGGCTTCCTGGCTGAAAAATGAACAGTAATGAACGCCCTCCCCCACCCCAAGACCCAGGAGACTGTCCAGACCCCCGGGAGACTCGAGTTTATCTTTCTCAGTCTAGGATGCCCTCCCTCTCCTTGAATAAGAGTGATTCCAGCTCTTAGATAACTATTACTGTGGTATTTAAGGGCTCACTATGTGCCAAGCCCTGTACTAAGTGCTGGAGTAGAGACAGGATGATTGGACGTGATCCTTGTCCCAGAGGGGGTTCATAGGCTAAGTAGGAAGGAGAGCAGATAGCAAATCCCTTTTGACAGATGAGGAAACTGGGGCACAGAGAAGTCAAGGGACTGTCCCAAAGTCACACAGCAGGCAAATGGTGGAGCCGGGATTAGCACCCCGGTCTGCAAAATCTGTCTGTACCTCATCCGTAAATTGGGGATGAAGACTGTGAGCCCCGCGTGGGACAACCTGATTAACTTGTATCTGAAGCAGTGTAGCTCAGTGGAAAGAGCGCGGGCTTGGAAGTCAGAGGTCATGGGTTCGAATCCTGGCTCCTCCACTTGTCAGCTGTGTGACTTTGGGCAAGTCACTTAACTTCTCTGTGCCTCAGTTACCTCATCTGTAAAATGGGGATTAAGACTATGAGCCCCATATGGGACAATCTGATTTCTTTGTGTCCCCCCCCAGCCCTTAAAACAGTGCCTGGCACATAGTAAGTGCTTAACAAATGCCATCGTTATTATTATTATTATTACCCCAGCACTTAGAACAGTGCTTGCACATAGTAAGCGCTTAACAAATACCATCATTATCATTACTATCCAAGTCATTTGATTCCCAGGACCGGACTCTTCCCATAATTCATTCATTCATTTGATCGTATTTATTGAGCGTTTGTGTGCAGAGCACTGTACTATATGTTTGGAAAGTACAATACAGCAATAAAGAGATACCATCCCTGCCCATATTGGGCTTACAGTCTAGAGGGGAGAAATTAAATCTCACTACCTTTTCCTAATAATTTAATAACAATAATAATAACAAGTGTGGTATTTAAGTGCTTACTGTGTGCCAGGCACTGTACTAAGTGCTGGTGTGGGGGTGAATACAAGCAGATCGGGTTGGATACAGTCCCTGTTCCAGATGGGGCTCACAGTCTCCATCCCCATTTAACAGATGAGGTATCTGAGGTCCAAAAAAGTGAAGCGACTCACCCAAGGCCACACAACAGACAAGTGGCAGAGCTGGGATTAGAACCCATGACCTCTTGACTCCCGGGCCCGACTCTCTCCGCTACCTTTCCTTCCCCCTGGGATCCTTGAAGGAGCTGAGTGCGCGCTTCAGATCTGGCCCAGTTGTTGGCTACCGAGTCTACCCTTTCAGGGATCTAAGACATCAGGGAGGTGGGATTATGGAGGAGGGTCTGCTCCTCCCTGCCACATCATCATCATCATCATCAATCGTATTTATTGAGCGCTTACTATGTGCAGAGCACTGTACTAAGCGCTTGGAAAGTACAAATTGGCAACATATAGAGACAGTCCCTACCCAACAGTGGGCTCACAGTCTAAAAGGGGGAGACAGAGAACAAAACCAAACATACTAACAAAATAAATAGAATAGCTATGTACAAGTAAAATATATAAAAAAATAGAGTAATAAATATGTACAAACATATATACATATATACAGGTCCTAGAGGGGCTGCTTCTGGAGGCGGACATTCCCATCCTCACCCTAAAATCTCATCAAAGCTATTACTGAGCCCTTAATTTTGGCTGAGTGCTAGACTAAAACCTTGGGAGAGGACAAGATAGTTAACAGACACATCCCTACCCTCAAGGAGCTTGCAACCTAGCAGAGGACAGAGAAACTAAAATCAATTACAGATGGGAAAGAAACTGAATGTAAAGATATGTGCATAAATGTAATTGTGGTGGAGAGTGAATAATTCATTCAATCGTATTTATTGAGCACTTACTGTGCGGGGGGCACTGTACTAAGTGCTTGGAAAGAACAATTCAGCAATAGAGCAACAGTCCCTGCCCACAGAGGGCTTACAGTCTCAAGTGTAAGCCCCCCGCCTTACCTCCTTCCCCTCTCCACAGCACCTGTTTATATGTATGTAGGTTTGTATGTATTTATTACTCTATTTTATTTGTACACATTTATTCTATTTATTTTATTTTGTTAGTATGTTTGTTTTGTTCTCTGTCTCCCCCTTCTAGACTGTGAGCCCACTGTTGGGTAGGGACTGTCTCTATATGTTGCCAACTTGTACTTCCCAAGCGCTTAGTACAGTGCTCTGCACACAGTAAGTGCTCAATAAATACGAGCTCAATAAATAAATAAATAATAAATAAATAAATCATCTCCCAGAGGAGAGATGATCTTAGCAGGGCTTCTAAGATGGGGAGAGCAGTGGTCTGTCAGAGGTTAAGGAGGAGGGCGCTTCAGGAAAGTTTCAGACCAAGACAATCCATCCATCAATTGTATTTGAGTGATTTTGTTTTTCTGCATAGAGCACTGTACTAGCACTTGGAAAGTATCAGAGTTAGTAGGCACGATCCCTGTTTTATAATCTAGTGGGGGAAGTGGACACTAAAATAAATCACAGGCAAGGACATAACAAAATATAAAGATGTGGACATAAGTGATGGGGGAGGAGATTGACTACACAAATGCTTAGGTGACACAGAAAAGCCATAATGACAGTGGGGATTGTAATTGCAATGATATAACTATGTCATCTGCTGAGTGCTTATTATTTACTAAACGCCGTACAAGGTATCAGGTTGGCTCAGTCCCTGTCTGACGTGGGGCTCACAGTCTAAGTGGGAGGGAGGAGAGTTATTAAAGCTCCATTTTACAGATGAGGAAACTGAGGCACTGTGACAGCCAGTTCCCCTGGTTCCCAGATTTAGGAGAAGGAGGAGGAAGCCAGGAGAATCAATCTGCAGTGCCTGTCACTGGTATATAAGCCTAATCAATCAGAGAGAAGAAATGGGGAGTAAGTAGAAGGCCCAGGCTTGCTTGGGGTGGGAAGAAAGTAAGGGAAGGGGGAGACGCTTGGCCAATTCAGAGGTGAGGGAAAGCACCCTGGGGTCCTGGGAGAGCCAGACACAGCGAGAGCTCCTAATAATAATTTCAACAATAATTATTTCATTTGTTAAGCGTTTACTTTGTGCCCAGCTGCTGTACTAAATGCCGGGGTGGTTATGAGCAAATCGGGTTGGACAGAGTCCCTGTCCCACATGGTGCTCACAGCCTCCATCCCCATTTTGTAGATGAGGTAACTGAGGCCCACAGAAGTGAAGTGAATTGCCCAAGGTCACACAGCAGACAAGTGGCAGAGCTGGGATTAGAACCCGTGGCCTTCAGACTCCCAGTCCCAGGTGCAATAATACTAGTAATGATGGTATTTTTTAAGTGCTTAGAACGGCGTTTTGTATATGATGATGATGATGATGGCATTTCATTCATTCAATCGTATTTATTGAGCACTTACTGTGTGCAGAGCACTGTACTAAGCACTTAAGTGCTTACTATGTGCATCGCACTGTTCTAAGCTCTGGGGAGTATACAAGGTGATCAGGTTGTCCCACGTGGGGCTCACAAAAGTGCTTAACAAATGCCATCATTATTTTATTATTATTAAGCGCTTACTATCATCATCATCATCATCAATCGTATTTATTGAGCGCTTACTGTGTGCAGAGCACTGTGCCAAGCACTGTTCTAAGCGCTGGGGTAGATACAAGGTAATCAGGTTGTCCCACGTGGGGTTTACAGTCTTCATCCCCATTTTACAGATGAGGTCACTGAGGCACCAATAATAATAATAATAATAATAATAATGGCATTTGTTAAGCGCTTACTATGTGTGACGCACTATTCTAAGCACGGGAGGGGCTACAAAGTGATCAGATTGTCCCAAGTGGGGCTTAAAGTCTTAATCCCCATTTTCCAGATGAGGTAACTGAGGCTCAGAGAAGTTAAGTGATTTGCCCAAGGTCACAAAGCAAACATGTGGCAGAGCCGGGATTAGAACCCATGACCTTTGACTCCCAAGCCCGGGCTCTTGCCACTAAACTGGATGGACACAGGGCAGAGGGACGGATCGGAGAAGACCCGTCCAGCAAAGGTTCAAAGTCCAGCAGTTAGAACTCTGCAGGAGCGAAGTTCCTTCCCCCGAGAGCGAGAAGAGAATGTGAACCTTGGGATGCCAACAGGGAAATACGGAGTGTCCTCGTGGGACATGTGTGTTGGGGAAAAGTAATAGAACCAGGAAAAGGTGATTTGAACTACATTTGTTTTGGTTTTGAAGAACTTTTCATTCACTTGATCGTCTTTATTGAGCACTTGCTGTGTACAGAGCATTGTACTAAGCACCTGGGAGAGTACTAAATCATCCTCAATCGTATTTATTGAGCGCTTACTATGTGCAGAGCACTGTACTAAGCGCTTGGGAAGTACAAATTGGCAACATATAGAGACAGTCCCTACCCAACAGTGGGCTCACATTCTAAAAGGACTAAATATTATAGAGAGGTCAGATCTTGGTCTCTGCCTGAGGTGTAGGGGCTGGGTGAGATGGTCTGGGCTCTGAGGAGAGATGTGATTTGGGGAGCAGTGCTTGCAGGTGGGAACGCTCTGTCAAGGAGCTTTCTCCTTGCTGCCCCAGGAAGTAGGTGGTAGGCTGGACCCTGATTCATTCATTTATACAGACAAAAACTCCTCACCCTGGGCTTCAAGGCTGTCCATCCCCTCGCCCCCTCCTACCTCACCTCCCTTCTCTCCTTCTCCAGCCCAGCCCGCACCCTCCGCTCCTCTGCCGCTAATCTCCTCACCGTACCTCGTTCTCGCCTGTCCCGCCATCGACCCCCGGCCCACGTCATCCCCCGGGCCTGGAACGCCCTCCCTCTGCCCCTCCGCCAAGCTCGCTCTCTTCCTCCCTTCAAAGTCCTACTGAGAGCTCACCTCCTCCAGGAGGCCTTCCCACACTGAGCCCCCTCCTTCCTCTCCCCCTTCCCATCCCTCCCACCCTACCTCCTTCCCCTCCCCACAGCACTTGTTTATATATTTGTATAGATTTATGACTCTATTTTACTTGTACGTATTTACTATTCTATTTATTTCGTTAATGATGTGCATAGAGCTTTAATTCTATTTGTTCTGACGACTTTGACACCTGTCTACATGTTTGGTTTTGTTGTCTGTCTCCCGCTTCTAGACTGTGAGCCCGTTGTTGGGTAGGGACTGTCTCTGTATGTTGCTAACTTGCACTTCCCAAGCGCTTAGTACAGTGCTCTGCACACAGTAAGCACTCAATAAATACAATTAAATGAATGAATGAATTCGATTATATTTATTGAGTGCTTTCTATGTACAGAGCACTGTACTAAGACCGCGAGCCTTTCTGGGAGTTGCCTGGGCTTCAGCCATAGACTGGGGGCAGCAGTCAAGGTGTAGGGACTTGGGGAGCAGTGGGGATGCCCCAAATCTTACTTTAGAAAAACTGGAGGGCTCTAGCATCCAGGGGAGGCTGACCTGAGTCCAGACTCTCTAATAATAATAATAATAATAATAACAATAATAATAATAATAATGGCATTTGTTAAGCACTTACTGTATGTGAAGCACTGTTCTAGGCACTTGGGGGGGGGGATACAAGGTGATCATGTTGTCCCACATGGGGCTCACAGTCTTAATCCCCATTTTACAGATGAGGTAACTGAGGCTCAGAGAAGTGAGTTGTCCAAGGTCACTCAGCAAACATGCAGCAGAACAGAGATTAGAACCCATGACCTCTGATTTAGGGACTTCTGGGGCTCTCTTAGTTGGGAAGCAACACAACCTAGTGGCTAGGGCCTGGGGCCTGGGGGGGTCAGAAGGACCTGGGTCCTCATCCCAGCTCCACCCCTTGTCTGCTGTGTGACCTTGGGCAAGTCACTTCACTTCTCTGGGCCTCCATTCTCCCATCTGTATTATGGGGATTAAGACCATGAGCCCCATGTGGGACAGGGACTGTGTCCAACCCGATTAACTTGTATCTACCCTAGGGCTTAGAACAGTGCCTGGCACATAGTAAGCACTTAACAAATACTATAATAATAATAACAATAATAATAATAATAATGGCTGAAAACTCCCAGTAATGTCATTGGCCCTTAATCAATGGTAATTATTGATTAATAATAATAAGAATAGTTACAGTGTTTGTTAAGCACTTTCTACATGCTCTAAGCACTGGGATAGATAGAAGATAATCAAGTTGTCCCATTTGGGGCTCACAATATTAATCCCTATTTTCCAGATGAGGAAACTGAGGCACAGAGAAGTTAAGTGACTTGCCCAAGGTCACACAGCTGACAAGTGGCAGAGCTGGGATTAGAACCCAGGTCCTCTTACTCCCAAGCCTGTGCTCTTGCCACTAGGTCATGCTGCTTCTGGCTTTATTATCGAGTGCTTATCTTTGAGCGCTTACTCTGTGTCGAGCTCTCGTGGCTCAGTGGAAAGATGGGTTCAAATCCCGGCTCTGCCAATTGTCTGCTGTGTGACTTTGGGCAAGTCACTTCACTTCTCTGTGCCTCAGTTCCCTCATCTGTAAAATGGGGATGAAGACTGTGAGCCTCCTGTGGGACAACCTGATCACCTTGTAACGTCCCCAGTGCTTAGAACAGTGCTTTGCACATAGTAAGCACTTAACAAATACCAACATTATTATTATTATTACTTAGTGTTTGGTAGAGTACAATTTAGTAATCACTTTCCCTGCCCACAAGGAGCTTACCAAAAAGTAATTTGCCCAAGGTCATTCAGCCGGAATAAAGCAGAGCTGGGATTAGAACCCAGGACCACTGACCCACCCTAGGCCACACTACTTCTACAGTATGCTTAGCCCTGGTGGTATCCACAACACTGCAGAGAACAGGGGGTTTGCCCTCCCATCTGCTTGGAAGGGCTAAGGACTCAGTTCTGCTTCCATCTAATAATAATAATAATAATAATAATAAAATGTGGTATTAAGTGCTTTCTATGTGCCAGGCACTGGAATAGATAAAGCAAATTGGGTTGGACACAATCCCTATCCCACGTGGGGCTCAGTCTCAATCCCCATTTTACAGATGAGGGAACTGAGGCCCAGAGAAGTGACTTGCACAGGGTCACACAACAAAGGGGCAGAGCCGGGAATAGAACCCATGACCTTCTGACTCTCAGGCTCGGGTTCTTGCCATGCTGCTTCTCCCATGCTAACCATTTTGGAAACCAGCAGCATTATAAAAGTGCCTTCTAAAAACAGCTTACTGACCTTGGCACCTAACTACTCTGCATATTGCATAACGCTTACACTCTCAACACTGCTGTCTGAGCAATACAGGATGAAACAGCCGTAGTTTCCCCTTATTCTTTCATTTATTTAGTTTTAAAATTGTACTGAAGTGCTGCTTATTTGCCAGGCACTGTACTCAGCCCTGGCGTGGACACAGGCAAATCAGTTTGGACACAGTCCCTGCCCCACATAGGGCTCACAGTCTTAATCCCCATTTTCTAGATGAGGCAACTGAGGCACAGAAAAGTGAAGTGACTTACCAAGACCACACAGCAGACCAGTGGCAGAGACAGGATTAGAACCTAGGTCTTCTGACTCAAGTTCTTTCCACTAGAGCACACTGCTTCTCTTCTCCCTTACTTTAGAGGCAGGTAAGGATTACCAGTTAATTAATGGAATTTATCAAGCGCTTGCCGTACTTGGGGGAATACAATATAACAGAAGCGATAGACATGTTTCCTGCTCATCAGAAGCTGTCCGACCTTTGTGGTATTTAAGTGCTTCCTCTGTGCCAGTCACTGTACTAAGTGCAGGGAAAGATACAAGCTAATCAAGTTGGACACAGTCCATGCGGCTCCCTGCCCACAGTGAGCTTATAGTCTACGGAAAGAGCCCTGGCTTGGGAGTCAGAGGTCGTGGGTTCAAATCCTGGCTCTGCCACTTGTCAGCTGTGTGACTTTGGGCAAGTCACTTCACTTCTCTATGCTTCGGTTCTCTCATCTGTCAAATGGGGATGAAGATTGTGAGCCCCATGTGGGACAACCTGATCACTTTGCATCCTCCCCAGCGCTTAGAACAGTGCTTTGCACATAGTAACTGCTTAACAAATGCCATTATTATTATTATTATTATTTTATTATTACAGAGGGAGGCGGACATCAGTATACTTTTCTGTAGGTATGTCACCCTGCTTGACTAATTCCTCTAGAGCAGGAATTGTGTCTGAACTGTTCGGCCCTTCTAAATGCTAAATCAGTCCACCAGTGGTATTCTTTGAGCATTTACTATGTGCAAAACACTGTACTAAGCTTGGGACAGTCATTGCCTAGTGGCTAGAGCCCGGGCCTGGGAATCAGAAGGACCTGGATTCTAATTCCTCTTCCGCCACTTGTCTGCCGTGCGACCTCGGGCAAGTCACTGGGCCTCAGTTCCCTCATCTTTAAAATGAGGATTAAGCCCATTGAAGGTTAGGGATTGTTTCTATTTGTGGCTTAGTGGAAAGAGCACAGGCCTGCGAGTCAGAAGGTCGTGGGTTCTAACCCCGGCTTCTCCACTTATCAGCCGTGTGACCTTGGACAAGTCACTTAACTTCTCTGTGCCTCAGTTACCTCATCTGTAAAATCGGGATTAGGATTGTGAGCCCTGAGGGGCAACCTGATTACCTTGTATCTACCCCAGTGCTTAGAACAGTGTTTGGCACATAGTAAGCACTTAACAAATACCATTATTATTATTATTATGAGAAGCAGCGTGGCTCAGTGGAAAGAGCCTGGGCTTGGGAGCCAGAGGTCATGGGTTCTAATCCCACCTCCACCACTTGTCAGTTGTTTGACTTTGGTCAAGTCACTTCTCTGGGCCTCAGTTACCTCATCTGTAAAATGGGGATTAAGACTGTGAGCCCCTTGTGGGACAACCTGATCACCTTGCATCCCCCCCAAGTGCTTAGAACAGTGCTTTGCACATAGTAAGCACTTAACAAGTGCCATCATCATCATCATTATTATCATTATTATTATTGCTGAATTGTTCTTTGCAAGTGATTAGTATAGTGCACACAGTAAGTGCTCAATAAACACGATTGAATGAATTAATGATGGCATCTGTTAAGCGCTTACTATGTGCCAAGCACTGTTCTAAGCACTGGGAGGGATACAAGGTAATCAGGTTGTCCCATATGAGGCTCACGGTCTTAATCTCCATTTTCCAGATGAGGTCACTGAGGCACAGAGAAGTGAAGTGACTTGCCTGAAGTCACACAGCTCACAAGCGACAGAGCTGGGATTAGAACCTACGACCCAAGCCCTGGCTTTTTCCACTGAGCCACGCTGCTTCTCTATGAATGAATGAATTGTGAGCCCAAACTGGGACAGAGATGGTGTCCAATCTGATTGGCTTGAATCTACCCCAGCACTTAGAACAGGGCCTAGCACACAGTAAGCACTTAGTAATACCACAATTATTGTTATTATTATTAATAAATTATTATTACTTAATCCCATTTTGCAGATGAGGGAGCTGAGCCACAAAGAAGAGAAGTGACTTGCCCAAGGGCACACAGCAGACACACGGCAGAGCTGGGATTAGAACCCAGGTCCTCTGACTCCCGGGCCTAGGCTCTTTCCAATAGACCATGCGGCTTTTCTAATTTCTCCTCCTTGAACCATCCTTATGAGGCTAGAGAGAGGTAGGTGGGCTTTACAGATGTGGAAACTGAGGCCTTGAAAGATTCATTCATTCAATTATATTTATTGAGCACTTACTGTGTGCAGAGCACTGTACTAAGTGCTTGGGAAGTACAAGTTGGCAACATAGAGAGATGGTCTCTACCCAACAACAGGCTCACAGGCTAGAAGGGGGACGCAGACGACAAAACAAAACATGTGGACAGGTGACAAGTCGTCAGAACAAATAGAAAAATGATGGCCACACAGCGGAATTGGGTCTCCTACCTTCTGGTCCTGTGACCTTTTCACTGGGGGGCTAACACTGTCACTTCTCTCCTCTCCCTCCCCTGTCCTCTCAGTCTCTCCGTGCATCTTATCACCATTTCCTCCATATGCTCACTAATGATGCAAGGCTAAGTTTAGGCCAGGGCTGGAGAATGTCACCTTTCCTCCGTCAAACCAGAAACATTCAGTTAAAAATATGAGAAATGCAAAGTGTGATGATCTAAGAATCCACAAAAGTGCCCCATTTGGAAAGTTCTGGGATCGGAACCTCTTCATATTGGACAGTCATTTCATCATATTAATTAATTATTTATTAAGTATTATTATTAAGTATTAATGATGGCAGTAAGTGCTTGATAAATATGACTGAATTAATTAATTATGGCATTTGTTAAGCACTTACTATGTGCAAAGCACTGTTCTAAGTGCTGGGGAGGTTACAAGGCGATCAGGTTGTCCCACGGTGGGCACACAGTCTTAATCCCCATTTTACAGATGCGGGAACTGAGGCATAGAGAAGTGAAGTGACTTGCCCAAAGTCTCACAGCTGACACCTGGCTTAACTGGGATTTGAACCCATGACCTCTGACTCCAAAGCCTGGGCTCTTTCCACTGAGCCACTCTGCTTCTCAGCTTACTGTGTGCTTACCGTGTGCAGAGTGATTGGAAAGAATACAGCAATTAAGAGAGATAATCCCTGCCCCCAGTGAGCTTACAGGCTAGAAGGGGGGAGACGGACATCAGTGCGAATAAACAGGATTAATGTAAAGAAATGAAGTTATAGATAATTGCTGTCCCCCACTTCAAAGCCTTGTTGGGCACATCTCCTGTCTCCTCTCCTCTTCTCCCAGTCCTTTCTGCACCGCTCTGACTTCTTCCTTCATTCATCCTCCCTCCCATCCCCACAGACATATGTATAGGTCTGTAATTCATTTATTTATATTAATGTCCATCTCCACCTCTAGATTGTGAGCTTGTAGTGGGCAGGAATGTGTCTGTTGTTATATTGTACTCTCCCAAGCGGTTAGTACAGTGCTTTGTGCCCAGTAAGCATTCAATAAATATGATTGAATGAATTCATTCCATTCAATCATATTTATTGAGCGCTTACTGGGTGCAAAGCACTGTACTAAGCGCTTGGGAAGTACAAGTCGGCAACATATAGAGACAGTCCCTACCCAACACTGGGCTCACAGTGTAGAAGGGGGAGATGATGTATACCTGCGTTACTTCCGAGCCCTACGTGTAAGTTGAATTTATGAATGTGCAAAGTCTACGAATGGAACAATCCCTAAGCTAATAAAGTTTAATGGGAAAAAGGCATGGATTTTCCTGGACTACATATTAAAAATAAATCCCAGTAGTTACAAATATTGGGCAGTCGGTGTTTAAAAATACATCTCTCTAGAATATGGACAAGGTGAAATTTACATGGCCTTCTGGGTAAGAGCAACTAGAAGTTTATGCTAATTTATAGGATTTCTGCAGTAAGTCCTTGCCGTCTTTCCCAGAAATGAAATATGGATCTTCATTTACGGGCAGGGAAAAATCTGAATTAATCTTAATTCTACCTCAAACAAAGAAAAAACAAAACACTATTAATGTGGCACTTACTATAAAAAAGTCAGAGTAGGCTATCCATCCATGAATGAATCAGAAGCTGTCTGGTGGGGGGGAAAAATAAAAGTAGATGTGCTTTTTCTCCCAGTCAAACCTGAAATTCTTTGGCCAACTATTAATTTCTGGTGAAATGCACGTATTTGCATGGGGAAAGCAAAATGCAGAAACAGTATGGCATAATAGATGGGCCACAGGCCTTGGAGTCAGAAGGTCATGGGTTCTGATCCCAGCTCCGCCATCTGTCTCCTGTGTGGCCTTGGGCTAGTCGCTTCACTTCTCTGTGTTTGTCACCTCATCTGTAAAATGGGGATTGAGACTGTGAGCTCCTGTGGAATTCATTCAATCATATTTATTGAGCGCTTACTGGGTGCAGAGCACTGTACTAAGCACTTGGAAAGTAAGCAGCGTGGCTCAGTGGAAAGAGCACGGGCTTTGGTGTCAGAGGTCATGGGTTCAAATCCCGGCTCCGCCAATTGTCAGCTGGGTGGCTTTGGGCAAGTCACTTCACTTCTCTGTCCCTCAGTTCCCTCATCTGTAAAATGGGGATTAAAACTGTGAGCCCCCATGGGACAACCTGATCACCTTATAACCCCCCAGCACTTAGAACAGTGCTTTGCACATAGTAAGCACTTAATAAATGACATTATTATTATTATTATTATTATTATTATTACAAGTTGGCAACATATAGAGACGGTCCCTAGAAGATGGGGACTGTGTCCATCCTGAGTGCCTTGTATCCTCCCCAGTGCTTAGTACAGTGCCTGGCACATAGTGAGTGCTTAACAAATACCACAGTTGTTGTTGTTGTTGTTGTTATTATTATTATTATTATTGTTATTATTATGATTATTAATTTTCACCAGCAAGTGGACAGTTAGGAAGATCCTTTGATAGGTTCTGAGGTGGGCTGTCCTCAAACTCTGGGGATATTCAACCAAGGGAAGGGAAGAAGAAGAAATTGATCAATGGTATTTAGACTGTGAGTCCACTGTTGGGTAGGGACTGTCTCTATATGTTGCCAATTTGTACTTCCCAAGCACTTAGTACAGTGCTCTGCACACTGTAAGCGCTCAATAAATACGATTGATGATGATGATGATGAAGTGCTTACCATGGGCAGAGCACTGTACTAAGCACTTGGGGGAGTACAACACAACAGAGCTGATAGACGTGTTTCCTTCCTAAAAGTCTAGGAGACATAAAGTCTTAGGACGTGGCATGAGAGAAAATTTTGCCTTGACTGGAGGCATAATAATAATATTGTCTCTATTACTGTAGTGTAATAATAATAATTGTATTTAATAATGACATTTATTAAGCGCTTACTATGTGCAAAGCACTGTTCTAAGGGCTAGAGAGGTTATAAGGTGATAAGGTTGTCCCACACGGGGCTCACAGTATTAATCCCCGTTTTCCAGATGAGGTAACTGAGGCACAGAGAAGTGATGTATGTGAAGTATTTAAGTGCTTATTATATGCCAAGCACTGGAAAAGATGCAAGGTTATCAAGTTGTCCCACTTGGGGCTCACAGTCTTAATCCCCATTTTACAGATGAGGTAACTGAGGCACAGAGAAGTGAAGTGACTTGCCCAAAGTCACACAGCTGACAGGTGGCAGGCTTGGGATTAGAACCCACGACCTTTGACTCCCAAGCCCGTGCTCTTTCCACTGAGCCATGCTGCTTCTCTTGTCCTTTCCCAAGCGCTTAGTACAGTCCTCTGCACACAGTAAGCACCCAATAAATATGAATGAATGAATAAGTGTGGTATTTGTTGAGCACTTCCTAGGTGCCCATCACTGTATTAAGCGCCAGGCTGGTTACAAGCAAATTGAGTTGGACACAGTCCCTGTCCCACGTAGAGCCTCGCAGTCTCAATCCCCATTTTACAGATGAGGGAACTGAGGCACAGAGAAGTGAAGTGACTTGCCCCAGTTACAGTGTTAATAGCTCCTTTGGGGAATGGGGAAGGAGGCAGGAGTGATGGATAAGGGCAGGAAAGGGGAGGTGAGTTTTGGAATAGAAGAGGAAAATCTCCTTAAATACTCCCACAAACAGATGATTTCCTCTTAGAATAGCCTAGTATGGTTTAGTGGAAAGGCCTCAGGCCTTGGAGTCAGAAGAGCTGGGTTCTAATCCCTGCTCCACTGGCTGTGTGACCTTGGGCAAGTCACTTAACTTCTCTGTGCCTCAGTTCCCTCATCTGCAAAATGGGGGTTCAACACCTGTTCTCCGGACTCCATGCCAAGTGGCACCTGATTATCATGTATCTGCCCATGTGCTTAGTACAGCACTTGGCACATAGTAAGCACTTAACAATTACCACTATTAATAATAATAATAATAATAATAATAATAATGGCATTTGTTAAGCACTTACTATGTGCAAAGCACTGTTCTAAGAGCTCTGGGGGTTACAAGGTGATCAGGTTGTCCCACACGGGGCTCACAGTCTTAATCTCCATTTTACAGATGAGGTAACTGAGGCACAGAGAAGTGAAGTGAAGTGTTCTTTCCACCGAGCCATGCTGCTGGCGCAGTGGAGAGAGCCTGGGCTTTGGAGTCAGTGGTCATAGGTTCAAATCCTGGCTCTGCCAATTGTCAGCTGTGTGACTTTGGGCAAGTCACTTCACTTCTCTGTGCCTCAGTTACCTCATCTGTAAAATGGGGATTGACTGTGAGCCCCCCCGTGGGACAACCTGATCACCTTGTAACCTCCCCGGAGCTTAGAACAGTGCTTCACACATAGTAAGCGCTTAATAAATGCCATCATAATTTCTCTAGGAGGAAGAGAAGCAATATCATCAATCGTATTGAGCGCTTACTGTGTGCAGAGCACTGTACTGTGCAGAGCACTGTAGATATGAGCAATAGTGCAGCAGGAGAAGAAAATAAGAATTATGGTATTTCTTCAGGGCTTACCATTTGCCAAAGCGCTTGTGCTAAGATAAATATGAGATACTCAGCTCAGGCCCATTCTCTATGGCACACAGGGTTCCCAGTTGAAGAGGCAGTGTAGTTTGCAGAAGCAGCATGGGTCAATGGAAAGAGCCCAGGCTTTGGAGTCAAAGGTCATGGGTTCAAATCCCTGCTCTGCCACTTGTCAGCTATGTGACTTTGGGCAAGTCACTTCACTTCTTCATGTCTCAGTTCCCTCATCTGTAAAGTGGGGATGAAGACTGTGAGCCCCATGTGGGACAACCTGATCACCTTGTATCCTCCCCAGCGCTTAGAACAGTGCTTTGCACATAGTAAGTGCTTGACAAATGTCATTATTATTATTATTATTATTATTATTATTAAGGTAGGAAACTGAGTCCCAGAGCTTAAAGGACTACATGCAGTCACTGTGAAGGGAAGCAGTGTGGCCTAATGGAAAGAACACAGGTGCTGGAGTCAGAGGTCGTGGGTTCTAATCCCAGCTCCTCCATTTGCCTGCTGGGTGCTCTTGGGTAAGTCACTTCACTTCTCTGTGCCTCAGTTTCCTCATCTGAAAAATGGAGTTTCAGTACTCCTTTTTTTGGTTATATTGAAGTGCTTACTATTCATTCAATCAATCATATTTATTGAGTGCTTACTGTGTGCACAACACTGTACTAAGCGCTTGGGAAGTACAAGTCGGCAACATATAGAGATGGTCCCTACCCAACAATGGGCTCACAGTCTAGAAGGGGGAGACAGACAACAAAACGAAACATGTAGGCAGGTGTCAAAATTGTCAGAACAAATAGAATTATAGCTATATGCTCATCATGAACAAAATAAATAGAATAGTAAATATGTACCAGTAAAATAGAGTAATAAATCTAGAGTAACAGATTTATTAATCAATCAATCAATCGTATTTATTGAGTGCTTACGGTGTGCAGAGCACTGTACTAAGTGCTTGGGAAGTACAAGTTGGCAACATATACAGTCCCTACCCAACAGTGGGCTCACAGTCTAAAAGGGGGAGACAGAGAACGCCACTTGTCAGCTGTGTGACTTTGGGCAAGTCACTTCACTTCTCTGCGCCTCAGGGACCTCATCTGGAAAATGGGGATGAAGACTGTGAGCCCCCTCATGGGACAACCTGATCACCTTATAACCTCCCCAGCGCTTAGAACAGTGCTTTGCACATAGTAAGCGCTTAAGAAATTCTATTATAAAAAAACCAAACATACTAACAAAATAAAATAGATATGTACAAGTAAAATAGAGTAATAAATATGTACAAACATATATACATATATACAGGTGCCGTGGGGAAGGGAAGGAGGTAAGATGAGGGGGATGGAGAGGGGGACGAGGGGGAGAGGAAGGAAGGGGCTCAGTCTGGGAAGTCCTCCTGAAGGAGGTGAGCTCTCAGTAGGGCCTTGAAAGGAGGAAGAGAGCTAGCTTGGCGGATGGGAAGGGTATTACTGTACAAATCCAAAGGAAAGTGTCATAGGTGGCAAACAGTAAGGGAGCTTTCACAGAATTGCAAATCAAAACTCTTGAGCTTTTCCCATTATACAGTGTAAGAAAATCCAACCAGCAAACAAGGGACTATGTGCCTCCAATGGTTGCCCATCCACCTCTGAATCAAACAGAAACTCCCTACCATCAGCTTTAAAGCAGTCAAGTCACCTCGCCCCCTCTTGCCTCACCTCACTTCTCTCCTTCTGCACCCCAGCCCACACACTTCGCTGAGTCTGTCTCATCTATTGCACCGCTGACCTCTCGCCCACATCCTGCCTTTGGCCTGAAACGCCCTCCCTTTTCATCATCATCATCATCATCAATCGTATTTATTGAGCGCTTACTGTGTGCAGAGCACTAAGCCCTTGGGAAGTACAAGTTGGTAACATATAGAGACAGTCCCTACCCAGCAGTGGGCTCACAGTCTAAAAGGGGGAGACAGAGAACAAAACCAAACATACTAACAAAATAAAATAAATAGAATAGATATGTATTAGCAAAATAAATAAATAGAGTAATAAGTCTGTACAAACATATATACATATATACAGGTGCTGTGTGGAAGGGAAGGAGGTAAGATGGGGTATTATTATTATTATTATTAGGAGTTTATCATCCCAAGCACTGAGTACAGCGCTCTGCACGCAAGTGCTCAATAAATATCACTGATGGATTGACTGACTGAGTCCTGGCCCTCCACTTCCCGGTCTATCTTCCGTCTTCTGGAATTACAAACCCCAGCGACCCTTAGGGCTACGGTCACCCTCACGTCCAGGCACCTTCACCCTAGCAACCCCTTTTGGAGACTGGGCCTCTCTTGATTTTGGGGGCCCGGTCTGGGCCGGACCGGGCTCCAGTTTTTTTGAGCCCCGCCTCTCTGCAGGTCTCTGAAACTGGGCCAGTTCCCCAGTGCTGGGTGCCCTGATTTCAGATCGGCCTCGGCGCGCGGATCAAAAAAAAAAAAGAAGAAATCCGGGTCCTGCATCCCTCTTCCCTCCGCGGGCAATTCTCAGCTCTTCCTCCCCACGCCCCACCGGCAACTCATTCATTCATTCAATCATATTTATTGAGCACTTACTGTGTGCAGAGCACTGTACTAAGCGCTTGGGAAGTACAAGTTGGCAACATATAGAGACGGCCCCTACCCAGCAGCGGGTTCACAGTCTAGAAGGGGGAGACAGACAACAAAACATAACATACTAACATTATCAAATAAATGGAATAAATATGTACAAGTAAAATAGAGTAATATATATGTACCTAAATACATATATATAGGTAGTCCTAGGCCTAATCTTTAGGGCCTCATTCATTCATTCAATCGTACTTATTGAGCGCTTACTGTGTGCAGAGCACTGTACTAAGCGATTGGAAGTCCAAGTTGGCAACATACAGAGACGGCCCCTACCCAGCAGGGGGTTCACAGTCTAGAAGGGGGAGACAGACAACAAACATACTAACATAATCAAATAAATGGAATAAATATGTACAAGTAAAATAGAGTAATATATATGTACCTAAATACATATATATAGGTAGTCCTAGGCCTAGTCTTTAGGGCCTCATTCATTCATTCAATCGTACTCCCTTTTCATATCTATCAATTAATCAATGGTATTTATTGAGTGCTTGCTCTGTGCAGAGCACTGTTCGAAGCACTAGGGAGAGTACAATGCAAGAGACCGAGGTACGGAGAAGCAAAGTGACGACCAAGCTCACACAGCAAGCATTTGGAAGGGCAGGATTAGAACCCAGGTCCTCTGATTCCCAGGCCTGTGCTTAGTCCAGTAGGCCATGCCCGCTCTCCCTCCGATTTAGACTGTCAGCCCTACTGAGAGCTCACCTCCTCCAGGAGGTCTTCCCAGACTGAGCCCCTTCCTTCCTCTCCCCCTCATCCCCCTCTTCATCCCCCCATCTTACCTCCTTTCCCTTCCCCACAGCACCTGTATATATGTATATATGTTTGTACATATTTATTACTCTATTTATTTTACTTGTACATATCTATTCTATTTATTTTATTTTGTTAGTATGTTTGGTTTTGTTCTCTGTCTCCCCCTTTTAGACAGTGAACCCACTGTTGGGTAGGGACTGTCTCTATATGTTGCCAATTTGTACTTTCCAAGCGCTTAGTACAGTGCTCTGCACATAGTAATCGCTCAATAAATACGATTGATGATGATGATGTGGGACCCAATTATCTGGCATCTACTCCAGCATTCAGTACAGCACTTGGCACCTAGTAAGTGCCTACCACAATTACTTATTATATTTTTTTAAGCTCTTACTATGGGCTAAACGCTGGACTGTGCTAAGCACTGGGGTGGATACAAACAAATCAGGTTGGAACCAGTTCCCGCCCCACTTGAGGCTCACAGTTTCAATGCCCATTTTATAGGTGAGGTAACTGAGGCCCGGAGGAGTGAAGTGACTTGTGCAAGGTCCCACAGCAGACAGCTCCGCCAATTTTCAGCTGTGTGACTTGGGGCAAGTCACTTAACTTTTCTGTGCCTGTTAACTCATCTGTAAAATGGGGATTAAGACTGTGAGCCCCCCCATGGGACAACCTGATCACCTTGTAACCTCCCCAGCGCTTAGAATAGTGCTTTGCACGTAGTAAGTGCTTAATAAATGCCATCATTATTATTATTAAGTGGCAGAGTCGGAATGAGAACCCACAACCTTCTGACCCTCAGGCATTGGGTCTATCCACAACGCCAGGTTGCTTCTCTAATCTATCACAAATAGCACACAGTAAACCAACAGCAGATCCAAGCAGCGTGGCTCAGTGGAAAGAGCCCGGGCTTTGGAGTCAGAGGTCATGGGTTCGAATCCCAGCTCGGCCAATTGTCAGCTGTGTGACTTTGGGCAAGTCACTTCACTTCTCTGGGCCTCAGTTCCCTCATCTGTAAAGTGGGGATGAAGACTGTGAGCCCCCCGTGGGACAACCTGATCACTTTGTAACCTCCCCAGTGCTTAGAACAGTGCTTTGCACATAGTAAGCACTTAATAAATGCCATTATTATTATTATTATGCCCACTGTGGTCAGGGATTGTGTCTCTCTTGCTGAACTGTACTTTCCAAGAACTTAGTACAGTGCTCTGCCCACAGTAAGTGCTCAATAAATGTGATTGATTGAATGAATGAATGAATCTGGGAATAGACCTCCCCTCCTCTGTTTCTGACTCCTAATTTCAGGCTCCTTCCATGAGACCACACTAGCTCTGAGTTATCTTGTCCTTAAAATGGGGATTAAAATTGGGAGCCCCATGTGAGACAGGGATTGGCTCCAACCTGATTAGCTTGGATCCACCCCAGTGCTTAGTACAGTGCCTGGCACAAAGTAAGTGCTTAACAAGTAGCAGTAAAAAAAATAATAATCCTGGCTATGCCAACTGCTTGCCCGGTGACCTTGGGCAAGTCACTTAACTTCTCTGTGCCTCACTTTCCTCAACTGGAAAATGGGGATACCTGTTCTCCCTCCTACTTAGATTGTGAGCCCCATCCCAGAGCTTAGAACAGTGTTTGACACATACTAAGCACTTACCAAATACCATTAATAAAAAAAAGAGCACTGCACCAAGCATTTGGGAAAGTAAACTGGAAATGGACACCATCCTTGCTTCCAGGGAGCTTACAACATAGCCTAGGAGACAAATACTAAAATAAGTAAAAGTTACAGGGTGAAGCAACAGAGTTTAAACAGCCTACATATTATACTCCAAGTAGCAGCAACCGTCTGAGAATTGTGGCTCAGCTGGTAGAGATGTCCAACTAGTAGGGAGAAAAAACACTTTCTGGAGGATTTTTTTTTTAATGGTACTTCGTGCTTACTGTGTGCCAAGCATTGGAGTAAATATGAGATAGGTTGGAAACGGGCACTTCTGAGTTTGTGCAATTTGGAGGTAATTAGAATTTCATGGCAAAAATGATCGGATTTATTTTATTTCCCCTGGTGTTCTAATTTGCAGAATCTCCATCCTCTATTGTAGCAAAGCAGCATGGCTTAGTGGAAAGAGCCCAGGCTTGGGAGTCAGAGGTCATGGGTTCAAATTCAGGCTCCACCACGTAGCAGCTGTGTGACCTTGGACAAGTCAGTTCACTTCTCTGTGCCTCAGTGACCTCATCTGTAAAATGAGGATTAAGATTGTGAGCCCACATGGGACAACCTGATCGCCTTCTGTCTACCCCAGTGCTTAGAACAGTGCTTGGCATATAGTAAGCACTTTACAAATACCATCATTATTACTACTCTCTTCTTGTAGCTCAACTTTGAAACCATTAGACGTTAGAGCAACAAGATGTATTAAGTGTCCTAGCTGAGTTTATAATGGTGTTGAGTTGGAGTTTGCACCTTTTTGGGTTTTTTGGTATTTGTTACTCACTAAGTGCTGGGCACTATATTAGGCGCTGGGATAGATATAAGATATTCAGGTTCCCAGAGATATTTTTTACAGAGCACCTCTGGGGATGGACAGGTTAGTTGTAAAGGAAGCTCTAAAGGGGAAGAAGAAGTTTATTGACAAGTCTGGGCTTGCTGAAAGGAACAACTATCTTGCAGGGATTTTCTGACGGTTTTGACACTTGTCTACTTGTTTTGTTTTGTTGTCTGTCTCCCCCTTCTAGACTGTGAGTCGGTTGTTGGGTAGGGACCGTCTCTATATGTTGCCGACTTGTACTTTCCAAGCGCTTAATAAAGTGCTCTTCACACAGTAAGCGTTCAATAAATACGATTGAATGAATGAAGTGGCCAGTCAGATTTAAAAACCCAATATAAATCTTGGGTACAGACCTAGAATTTCACATGTTTTAGTGAACTCTTCACCAAATTAGTCAGTCAGTCAATCATGTTCAATGAGTGCTTACTGTGTGCAGAGCATTGTAGTAATAATAATAATAATAACAATGGCATTTATTAAGTGCTTACTGTGTGCAAAGCACTGTTCTAAGTGCTGGGGAGATTACAAGGTGATCAGGTTGTCCCACGGGGGGCTCACAGTCTTCATCCCCATTTTACAGATGAGGTAACTGAGGCACAGAGAAATTAAGTGACTTGCCCAAAGTCATACAGCTGACAATTGGTGGAGCTGAGATTTTAACCCATGACCTCTGACTCCAAAGCCCATGCTCTTTTCCACTGAGCCACGCTGCTTCTGCACTAAGCACTTGGTAGAGTATAATGCAACAATATAACACATATCCCCTGCCCACAGCAAAATTGCTGTTCTCCAATTTTCTACTCCAGCCCAGCCCGGACACTTGGGACTTCTAATGCCATCCGCCAAGCTAGCTCACATCCGCCAAGCTAGCTCTCTTCCTCCCTTCAAGGCCCTACTGAGAGCTCACCTCCTCCAGGAGGCCTTCCCAGACTGAGCCCCTTCTTTCCTTTCCCCCTCGTCCCCCTCTCCATCCCCCCATCTTACCTCCTTCCCTTCCCAACTGCACCTGTATATATGTATATATGTTTGTACATATTTATTACACTATTTATTTATTTATTCATTTTACTTGTACATATCTATTCTATTTTATTTTGTTAGTATGTTTGGTTTTGTTCTCTGTCTCCCCCTTTTAGACTGTGAGCCCACTGTTGGGTAGGGACCGTCTCTATATGTTGCCAACTTGTACTTCCCAAGCGCTTAGTACAGTGCTCTGCACACAGTAAGCACTCAATACAATTGATGATGATGATAACTTACTCCCTGCACCTCCATCTTGTCTATCTCACTGCTGAGCCTTTATCCTCCCCCTGGTTCATTCATTCATTCATTCATTCATTCAATCAATCATATTTATTGAGCGCTTACTGTGTGCCGAGCACTGTACTAAGCACTTGGGAAGTACAAGTTGGCAACATATAGAGATGGTCCCTACCCAACAGTAGGCTCGCAGTGTAGAAGGGGGAGACAGAGAACAAAACATATTAACAAAATAAAATAAATAGAATAAATATGTATAAATAAAATAAATAGAGTAATAAATACGTACAAACATATACATATACACAGGTGCTGTGGGGAGGGGAAAGAGGTAAGGTGGGGGGGATGGGGAGGAGGGGGAGAGGAAGGAGGGGGTCTAGAACAGTCTCTGATTCATGTCCAATAGACCACCACTTTCCCAACCTTCAAAGCTCTCCCAAAATCGCATCTCCCAGGGGCTTTCCCTAAACCCTCATTTCCCTAACTCACCCTCCCTCCCTTCTGCATCACCTATGCACTTATTTGAATGAATGAATAATGACATTTATTAAGCACTTACTATGTGCAAAGCACTGTTCTAAGCGCTGGGGAGGTTACAAGGTGATCAGGTTGTTCCACAGGGGGCTCACAGTCTTCACCCCCATTTTACAAATGAGGGAACTGAAGCCCAGAGAAGTGAAGTGACTTCCTTAATCACCAAATCACTCCCCCTTCTAGACTGTGAGCCCACTGTTGGGTAGGGACCGTCTCTATATGTTGCCAACTTGTACTTCCCAAGCACTTAGTACAGTGCTCTGCACACAGTAAGCGCTCAATAAATACGATTGATTGATTGACAATATCATCATCAATCGTATTTATTGAGCGCTTACTATGTGCAGAGCACTGTACTAAGCGCTTGGGAAGTACAAATTGGCAACATATAGAGACAGTCTCTGCCCAGCAGTGGGCTCACAGTCTAAAAGGGGGAGACACAGAACAAAACCAAACATACTAACAAAATAAAATAAATAGAATAGATATGTACAAGCAAAATAAATAAATAAATAAATAGAGTAATATGTACAAACATATATACAAACATATATACATATATACAGGTATATATATATATATATATATATATATATATATACATATATACTTAATAGTCACCCAACTGACTCAACACTTGAGTTCTACTCTCCCATTTTCCTTATCTTTATTATTATTATTATTAATAATAATAATAATGGTATTTAAGTGCTTACTATGTGCCAAGCACTGTTCTAAGTGCTGGGATAGATACCAGGTTATCAATTTGTCCCACATGTGGCTCACAGTCTTCATCCAAATTTTACAGATGAGGGAACTGAGGCATGGAGAAGTGAAGTGACTTGCCCAAAGTCACACAGCTAACAAGTGGTGAAGCTGGGATTAGAACCCATGACCTCTGACTCCCAATGTTTAGTACCGTGCCCTGCGCACAGTAAGTGCTCAGCTAATGCCATTGATTGATGCGATGAAATATAATCTACAACTCAAGTGCCATTGTGAATTCAAAACAATGGTTTTCCTTCATACTATGGATATGGATACATAAGACTAGAGAAGCAGTGTGGCTCAGTGGAAAGAGCCTGGGCTTGGGAGTCAGAGGTCATGGGTTTTAATCCCGGCTCTGCCGCTTGTCAGCTGTGTGACTTTGGGCAAGTCACTTAACTTCTCTGGGCCTCAGTTCCTTCATCTGTAAAATGGGGATGAAGAGGGTATGTGGGACAACCTGATTACCTTGTAGCCCCCCCAACCCCAGCTCTTAGAACAGTGCTTGACACCTAATAAGGGCTTAACAAATGCTATCATTACTATTATTCATTTATAGTACTATACATAGTATAGAATACATAGTACTAGTATACATAGTACTGGAATTCATAGTACTGGAGTAGATAGTACATAATATACATCAATCAATCAATCAATCGTATTTATTGAGCGCTTACTATGTGCAGGGCACTGTACTAAGCGCTTGGGAAGTACAAGTTGGCAACATATAGAGACAGTCCCTACCCAACAGTGGGCTCACAGTCTAAAAGGGGGAGACAGAGAACAAAACCAAACACTAACAAAAGAAAATAAATAGAATAGATATGTACAAGTAAAATAGAGTAATAAATATGTACAGACATACCTATATACAGGTGCTGTGGGCCTAGTGGATAGACTATGGCCCTGGAAGTCAGAAGGACCTGGGTTCCAATTCTGGCTCTGCCACTTGTCTGCTGTGTGACCTTGGGCAAGTCACTTCACTTCTCATTTATATCATCTGTAAAATGGGGATTGAGTGTGAGTCCCATGTGGGACAGGGCCTGTGTCCAATTTGATGAACTTGTATCTATCCCAGCGCTTAGAGTGGTGCTTGGTACATAGCACACTATGAGGATGGGAAGCATGGCTCAGTGGAGAGAGCCCGGGCTTGGGAGTCAGAGGTTGTGGGTTCAAATCCTGGCTCCACCGCTTGTCAGCTATGTGACTTTGGGCAAGTCACTTAACTTTTCTATGCCTCAGTTACCTCATCTGTAAAATGGGGATTAAGACTGTGAGCCCCACATGGAGCAACCTGATCACCCTGTATCCTACCCAGCACTTAGAACAGTGCTTGGCGCATAGTAAGCGCTTAACAAATATCATAATTATCATTTAATTTTTCTGTGCCAGTTTCCTTATCTATCAAATGGGGATGAAGACTGTGAGCCCTGTATGGAACAGGGACTGTATCCAACATGATTTGCTTGTACCTCAGCGCTTAGTTCAGTGCCTGGCACATAGTAAGCACTTAACAAATACCCCCCAAAAAAACCAACAAAAAAAAGCCCATCCAGTTCACATAGCCTGGAGTCAGAATTTGTGATGTGCTAGCTTTTCTGATGCTGCCTTGGAAGAAAGATGAACAATTTGAAAAAGTATCTCTTTGCAGAAGGTTGCTTCTAATAATAATTATGGTATTTAATAAAAATAATAATTATTATGGCATTTGCTAAGTGCTTACTATGTGCCAAGCACTGTTCTAAGACCTGGGTTAGGTACAAGGTTATCAGGTTGGACACATTCCTGGCCCCACATGGGGCTCAAAGTCTTAATCCCCATTTTACAGATCAGGTAACTGAGGCACAGAGAAGGTAAGTGACTTGCCCCAAATCATACAGCTGATAAGTGGTGGAGCAGGGATTAGAACACATGACTTCTGACTCCCAAGCCTGTGCTCTTTCCATGAAGCCACACTGCTCGTCATAACATTTACTCTGTGCTAGACACCATACTAAGCGCTTCTGAAGAGCCTCCTGGTGCTCAATAAATATGATTGAATGAATGAATTTGCTTGCATTCCCCCCCACCCCACCAGTGCTTAGTACAGAGAAGCAGAGTGGTTCAATGGAAAGAGCCCGGGCTTGGGAGCCCGAGGTCATGGCTTCTAATCCTGACTCCTCCACTTGTCAGCTGTGTGACTTTGGGCAAGTCATTCACCTTCTCTGGGCCTGTTACCTCATCTGTAAAATGGGGATGAAGACTGTGAGCCCCACGTGGGACAATCTGACCACCTTGTATCCCCCCCAGCACTTAGAACAGTGTTTTGCACATAGTACATGCTTAACAAATGTCATCATTATTATTATTATTACAGTGCTTGGCACACAGTAGACACTTAACAAATACCATGGTTATTATCATGCAGAAGGGAGAGGGCTTAATCGGGGAAGGCCTCTTGGAGGAGATGAGACCTTAATAAGGTTTTGAAGGTGGGGAGAGAGAGAGTGGGTATGGAGGGGGAGGAAATTCTAGAACAGAGGGAGGACGTGGGGAAGGGGTCGGTGACCACATAGACGAGAACAGGGTACAGAGAGTGAGTTGATACAAGAGGAGTGAAGGGCATGGACTGGGCTGGAGTAGGAAATGGATGAGGTAAGGTAAGAGGGAGCGAGCTGATTGATTGCTTTCAATCACTCGGTGGGATTAGGGTGGGATTTATTGAACTAGAAATTATGATCCCTGACCTCAAGGAGTTTCCACTCCAACTTTTGTGACCGAGCAGCATGGCGTCGTGGATAGAGCCCGGGTCTGGGGGTCAGAAGGTCACGGGTTCTTAGCCTGGTTCTGCCACCTGTCTGCTGTGTGACCTTGGGCAAGTCACTTCTCTGGACCTCAGTGACCTCATCTGTAAAATGAGAATTAATCAATCAATCAATCATATTTATTGAGCGCTTACTGTGTGCAGAGCACTGTACTAAGCTCTTGGGAAGTCCAAGTTGGCAACATATAGAGACGGTCCCTACCCAACAGTGGGCTCACAGTCTAGAAGGGGGAGACAGAGAACAAAACAAAACATATTAAATTAATGCTATGAAGCCCCATGTGGGACAGTAAACCTGATTTACTTGTGTCCACCCCAGTGTTTAGTCCAATGTCTGGCACATAATAAGTGCTTAACAAATACCACTGTTATTATTATTATTATCTTTATTAGATCAATCAATCGTATTTATTGAGCGCTTACTGTGTGCAGAACACTGTACTAAGGGCTTGGGAAGTATAAGTTGGCAACATATAGAGACAGTCCCTACCCAACAGTGGGCTCACAGTCTAGAAGGGGGAGACAGAGAACAAAACCAAACATATTAACACAATAAAATAATTAGATGGAATCAGTCAGTTAATCAATCGATGGTCTGTGCCCAGAGCACTGAACCTCCTGAGTGACAGGGACTTATTTAATAATAATAATAATAATGATGGCATTTGTTAAGCACTTAGTATAATAATAATAGCATTTATTAAGTGCTTACTATGGGCAAAGCACTGTTCTAAGCGCTGGGGAGGTCACAAGGTGATCAGGTTGTCCCACAGCGGTCTCACAGACTTAATCCCCATTTTACAGGTGAGGTAACTGTGGCACAGAGAAGTGAAGTGACTTTCCCAAAGTCACACAGCTGACAGTTGGCAGAGCCAGGATTAGAACCCATGACCTCTAGCCCGAAAGCCCATGCTCTTTCCACTGAACCACACTGCTTCTCTGCCAAGCACTGTTCTGAGAGCTTCTCATCTGTATATTCTCTCCAGCGCTTAGAACAGTGCTTTGCACATAGTAAGCGCTTAACAAATGCTATTATTATTATTCCAGCTACTGGAACAGTGAGAAACAGCATGGCTTATCAGATAGAGCCCAGGCCTGGGAGTCAGAAGGACCTGTCAGCTGTGTGACCTTGGACAAGTCATTTCACTTCTCCGGGCCTCAGCTCCCACATCTGTAAAATGGGAATTAATGCTGTGAAGCCCCATGTGGGACAGAGAATGTGTCCAACCTAATTAACTTGTATCTCCCTCAGCACTTCGAAGAATACTTGACATATCGTGGCATAGTGGAAAGAGCCCGGGCTTTGGAGTCAGAGGTCACGGGTTCAAATCCCGGCTCCACCAATTGTCAGCTGTGTGACTTGGGCAAGTCACTTAACTTCTCTATGCCTCAGTTACCTCATCTGTAAAATGGGGATTAAGTCTGTGAACCCCACCTAAGTCTGTGGGACTTGTATCCCCCGAGCGCTTAGAACAGTGCTTTGCACATAGTAAGTGCTTAATAAATGCCATTATTATTATTATTATTATTATTATATAATGCTGCTTAACAAACAGAGAAGCAGTGTAGCTCAGTGGAGCGAGTCCGGTCTTGGGAGCCAGAGGTCATGGGTTCGAATCCCACTCCGCCACTTGTCACCTGTGTGACCTTGGGCCAGTCACAACTTCTCTGGGCCTCAGTTCCTTCATCTGTCAAATGGGGATGAAGCCTGTGAGCCCCACGGGGGACAACCTGATTGCCTTGTATCCCCCCAGCGCTTAGAATAGTGCTTTGCACATAGTAAGCGCTTAACAAATACCATCATTATCATACCATAATTATTATTATGAAGAGTGTTTTGCACACAGTAAAAAGTTAATACTAACAACAACAATACTATTACTATTACTATTACAATAATAATACTATTACTAAGCAGTTGAGAAAGTACACTACAGTAGAATTGGCAGATGCAATCCTGGCCCAAGAAGAGCTTACAGCCTCCTGGGGGAGACAAAAATTAAAATAAGTTTCAGGTAAGTTTATATGATACGTTTATCAGACTGAGCCCCCTCCTTCCTCTCCCCCTCCTCCCCAGCTTTACCTCCTTCCCCTCCCCACAGCACCTGTATATATGTATATATGTTAGTATGGATTTATTACTCTATTTTACTTGTACATATTTTTTCTATTTATTTTATTTTGTTAATATGTTTTGTTGTCTGTTTCCCCTAGACTGTGAGCCCGCTGTTGGGTAGGGACCATCGCTATATGTTGCCAACTTGTACTTCCCAAGTGCTTAGTACAGTGCTCTGCACACAGGTAGTGCTCAATAAATACGATTGAATGAATATGATAAGTTTATATGTTGCCAACAGATAAGACAAAACAGATAAACAGATAGATAAAACGGATAAGTTTTTGTGTTGCCAATTTGTACTTTCCAAGCGCTTAGGACAGTGTTCTGCACACAGTAAGCACTCAATAAATATGACTGAATGAAAGGTAGGGGAAATAAAGCATAAGAATATTGTATTGTACTCTCCTAAGTGCTTAGTACGGTGGTGCTCTGCACATAGTGCTCAATAAATACCATGAATATGTATACAGATATACAAGTTTGTTTACAGGTTATAATAATGTGGTATTTAAGAGTTTACTACATCCCAGGGACTATACTAAGCACTAGGGTGAATACAAGTAAATCGGGTTGGATACAGTCCCTGCCCCACATACAAACGGTTCGAAGAGAAAGAAACAGTGCTTTAGCTGCTTGTAAGAATTTGCAAAGGAGCAGTGTGGCCTACTGGAAAGAGCCAGGGGCCAGGGAACCAGAGGTCGTGGGTTCTAATCCCAGGTCCGCTGTGTGACCTTGGGCAAGTCACTTCCCTTCTCTGAGCCTTAGTTCCCTCATCTGGAAAAATGGGGATTAAGATTCTGAGCCCTACGAGGGATAAGGACTGTGTCCAACCTAACGGCATTGTATCTACCTCAGTGCTTAGAACAGTGCTATTCATGTAGTAAGTGCTTAATAAACACCACAGTTATAATAATAATAATAATAATGGCATTTATTAAGTGCTTACTATGTGCAAAGCACTGTTCTAAGCGCTGGTGGAGATACAAGGTGATCGGGTTGTCCCGCATGGGGCTCACAGTTATCACCCCCATTTTACAGATGAGGTAACTGAGGCTCCGAGAAGTTAAGTGACTTGCCCAAGGTCACACAGCAGACACATGGTGGAGCAGGGATTCGAACCCATGACCTCTGACTCCAAAGCCCGTGCTGTTTCCACTGAGCCACACTGCTTCTCTATTATAGTTGTTTGTGGAATAGATCTAAGAGCAGCAGAACCCAAGGGCTAAGACCTGCTGTTAAATAGACCTGTGGAGGAGTAATTTATTATTATTATTAGTATTAGTATTAGTGTTAAATTAGTAAATAGTTATTATAATAATAATAATAATAATAATAATGTTGGTATTTGTTAAGCGCTTACTATGTGCCAAGCACTGTTCTAAGCGCTGGGGAGGTTACAAGGTGATCAGGTTGTCCCACGAGGGGCTCACGGTCTTAATCCACATTTTCCAGATGAGGGAACCGAGGCCCAGAGAAGTTGTGACGTGACCAGTCACACAGCTGACAAGTGGAGGAGCCGGGATTTGAACCCACAACCTCTGACTCCCAAGCCCGCGCTCTTTCCACTGAGCCACGCTGCTTCTCTAAGCAGCGTTTGGCATTTATGATCACAGCTGCCTAATTTTAAGAGTTCTGTAGGCCCAGGTTTTGAAAGAATCTTGGTTTTGGTGGTTAGCATTTCAGTTTTTTCCTCCTTGGGTTAACATTTAAAATTCTTTCTGTTTTGCTCTCCAGAGCCTAAATCGGGCTATGAATCTTTACAGATGACTTACACAGGCCCTCTCACCATATGGTTTGACATTCTTCTTTCACGCCTGTGTGATGGGGCTGACTGAAAAAACAATTAAAAAGGAACCCAGAGATTCTCACTTCTATCTCCACACAGCTTTGAAGCGGCGATCTCCAAGCCACCCAACCCCTTGGTTTAATGAGAACTAGGTCGGATTGAGGGGGGGAGGCGTAGCTGCGTGGGTTGTTGGAGGAGATGGATGGTCTGGAACAGCGGGTGTTAACCGATCAGTGCTATTTATTGAGCGCTTTCTGGGTGGATTATGGGCTGGGTCAGCAGACATCATCATGATGATCATCATGATGTATTATGGGCTGGGTCAGCAGACATCATGATCATCATCATCATCATCAACCGTATTTATTGAGCGCTTACTATGTGCAGAGCACTGTACTAAGCACTTGGGAAGTACAAATTGGCAACATATAGAGACAGTCCCTACCCAACAGTGGGCTCACAGTCTCAATCAGTTGTATTTATTCATTCATTCGTTCAATCATATTGAGCGCTTACTGTGTGCAGAGCACTGTACTAAGCACTTGGGAAGTACAGTTTGGCAACATATAGAGACGGTCCCTACCCAACAACGGGCTCATAGTCTAGAAGGGGGTGACAGATGACAAAACAAAACATATTAACAAAATAAAATAAATGGAATAGTAAATATGTACAAGTAAAATAGAGTAATAAATCTGTACAAACATATATACAGGTGCTGTGGGGAGGGGAAGGAGGTAGGGCGGGGAGGAGAGGAAGGAGGGGGCTCAGTCTGGGATTTATTGATCACTTACTGGGTGCAGAACAATTTACTAAGCACTTGAGCAGCAAATATCAATCGATTGTATTTATTGAGCACTTAACTGTGTGCAGAGCACTGTACTAAGCGATTGGAAAGTACACATCAACCAATTATATTATGGGCTAAATGTGTCCAAAACATCGTACTAAGGGCTCAGGCAGCAGAAATCAGTCGACTGTATTTGAGTGCTTACTATTTGAGCGCCTACTGTGTGCAGAGCATTGTATTAAACGTCTGGGCAGCAGACGTGTTCTTTGACCTGTAGGTTAAGAAGCAAAAAAATCTTTGGACTCAAATCCACCTCCTCCTGACCTGCCCCAGAGCAAATGTCGAAAGTCTCAACCAGCTTTTTAACACCCGACACGGGCCGTGGCAAATGTTGACTCTGGTTTCTCTTGAATTAATCGATCTTAGTCAATGGCATTCATTGAGAGCTTTCCATATCAAATCAATCGTATTTATTGAGCGCTTACTGTGTGCAGAGCACTGTACTAAGCGCTTGGGAAGTACAAGTTGGCAACGTATAGAGACGGTCCCTACCCAACAGTGGGCTCACTGTCTAGAAGGGGGAGACAGAGAACAAAACAAAACATATTAACAAAATAAAATAAATAGAATAGATATGTACAAGTAAAATAAATAGAGTAATAAATCCATACAAACATATATACATATATACAGGTGCTGTGGGGAAGAGAAGGAGGTAAGGCGGGGGGGGTGGAAAGGGGGAGGAGGGGGAGAGGAAGCACAGCACTGAAGCAGTGTGGCTCAATGGAAAGAGCCCGGGCTTGGGAGTCGGAGGTCTTGGGTTCTAATCCCGGCTCCGCCACTTGTCAGCTACGTGACTTTGGGCAAGTTGCTTAACTTCTCTATGCCTGTCTCCTCATCTGTAAAATCAGTCAATCGGGTTGGACACAGTCCCTGTCCCACATGGAGCTCACAGTTTTAATCCCCATTTTACAGAGTCGGTAACTGAAACCCAGAAAAATAATAATAATTATGGTATTTGTTAAGCACTCACTATGTCAGTCACTGTTCTAAGCACTGGGTTCAATACGAGGTAATCGGGTTGGACACAGTTCCTGTCCCACATAGGGCTCACAGTCTTAATCCCCATTTTACAGGTGAGGGAAGTGAGGCACGGAGAAGTTAAGGTCACACGGCAGACAAGTGGAGGAGCCGGGATTAGAACCCATGACCTTCTACCTCCTGGTCCTGGGCTGTAACCACTATGCCTTGCTGCTTCCTCTCCCCTCCTTTCCTTCTACATCATCATCAATCGTATTTATTGAGCGCTTACTGTGTGCAGAGCACTGTACTAAGCGCTTGGGAAGTACAAATTGGCAACATATCACCAATGTGCTTGGATATTCACCCCTAGAAGCAGCGTGGCTCAGTGGAAAGAGCCCAGCCTTGGGAGTCAGAGGTCATGGGTTCTAATCCCGGCTCCCCCACCTGTCTGCTGTGTGACCTTGGGCAAGCCACTTAACTTCTCTGAGTCTGCTACTTCATCTGTAAAGTGGGGATTCATCTGTAAAATGGGGATTAAGACTGTGAGCCCCACGTGGGACAACCTGATCACCTTGTATCCCCCCCAGCACTTTGAACAGTGTTTTGCACATAGTAAGCGCTTAACAAATGTCATCATCATTATTATTATTATTATTATTATTATTACCATCCTCAGAGTAACGATGGCTTTCATTGGCCAAAAGCTGTTCCCGTGGTGGGCAAGACAACACAGTGGGAGAATGAAGAAGTGTGGCCTAATGGCTAGAGCCTGGATCTGAGTTCTAATCTCACTCTACAACTTGTCTGCTGTGTGAATTTGTACCTGTACCTCAATTACCTCATCTGTAAAATGGGGTTTACACTCACCCTCCGACTTAGACTGTGAGGGCTTCTGTCCAAACTGATAAACTTGTGTCTTCTCCAGAATGACGACTGACAGACTGTGGGTGTCTAACAAGTAGCATAGAAAAAAAATCCATGGTACCCATTGAGTGTTTAGTGTACTAAGCCTTGGGAAAGTATATATATCTATAATTCTATTTATTTTGATGGTATTTACAGCTGTCTACTTATTTTGTTTTGTTGTCTGTCTCCCCCATCTAGACTGTGAGCCCGTTGTTGGGCAGGGACCATCTCTATCTGTTGCCAACTTGTACTTTCCAAGAGCTTAGTACAGTGCTCTGCGCACAGTAACCGCTCAATAAATACAACTGAATGAATGAATGAATACAATAAAATTGAATTAGTAGATATGATCCCTTCCCACAAGGAGTTTTCAGTCTTGGCACGTTGTAATAATAATAAATAATAACTATGGTATGTGTTAAGCACTTACTGAGTACCAGGCACTGTATTGGGTGTAGGATAGATACAAGCAAATTATTATTATTATTACTATTATTACCAATGTGTATGTTTGTGTATATATAAATATATATAAAATAATGATACGCCAAGCTAACTCTCTTCCTCCCTTCAAAGCCCTACTGAGAGCTCACCTCCTCCAGGAGGCCTTCCCAAACTGAGCCCCCTTTTTCCTCTCCTCCTCCCCATCCACTGCGCCATACCTCCTTCCCATCCCCACAGCACATGCATATATATTTGTACAGATTTATTACTCTATTTTGCTTGTACATATTTACTATTCTATTAATTTTGTTAATGATGTGCATATAGCTTTAATTCTATTTGTTCTGATGATTTTGACACCTGTGTGCATGTTTTGTTTAGTTGTCTGTCTCCCCCTTCTTGATTGTGAGCCCGCTGTTGGGTAGGGACCATCTCTACATGTTGCCGAATTGTACTTCCCAAGCGCTTAGTGCAGTGCTCTGCACACAGCAAGCGCTCAATAAATACGATTGAATGAATGAATTAATAATAATGATGGCATTTGTTATGCACTTACAATGTGCAAAGCACTGTACTAAGCACTAGGGAGGATATAAGGTGATCATGTTGTCCTACGTGGGGCTCACAGTCTTAATCCCCATTTTACAGATGAGGTAACTGAGGCACAGAGAAGTTGTGACTTGCCCAAAATTACACAGCTGACAATTGGTGGAGCTGGAATTCGAAGCCATGACCTCTGACTCCCAAGCCTGTGCTCTTTCCACTGAGCCACGCTGAGAGTGAGAGCTTTCCTTAATATTCAAAGATAACACCGACAGTAAAATCCTCCCACAAGTGCATGTGAGTCTGAAAAGGTCAATGCAGGACTCTGTAAAATGGGTATTAATGTAGGACCGTGTTGGACTGTGTCCAACCCAATTTGCTTCTATTCCCCTCCAGCGTTTAGTACAGTGCCTGGCAGATAGTAGGTACTTAATAAATATCATAATTATGATTAAATTACAATACAACAGAGTTCCTAGACACATTCTCTGCCCGCAAGGAGCTTACAGTCTAGAGACAAGAACTGAATATATATTCAGGGCAAAGGCAAGGCTAGATATGAAAATGAAAGTGCTGTTTTTTGATGTCTTTTGGGTTATTGGGAATTAGCGAAGAGTTCCTTCTCATGCCCCACTTTGGCCAGATTGACTCAAAAAAGTAGTATAGCCTAGTGGCCTATTATTCTATCTATTTATATTGATGCTATTGATGCCTGTTTACTTGTTTTGATGTCTGTCTCCTTCTAGACTGTGGGCAGGAACTGTCACTCTTTGTTGCTGAATTGTACTTTCCAAGTGCTTAGTACTGTGCTCTGCACACAGTAAGCATTCAACAAATACGATAGAAAGAATGAATGAATCATGGAAAGGCCACACAACTGGTAGTGGGAGGACCACAACTACTCAGTAATATTTATTGAGCATTTACTGGGTGCATGATTTAGTGGTTAGAGCTCAAGAGTCAAAACATCATGGGTTCTAATCCTGGCTCTGCCACTTGTCTGCTGTGTGACCTCTTTGACTCCACCCTTTATCCTTGACCCTGATCTCTCATTCACCCCACAGATCCCCTCAACATCCCCCCCATCTTACCTCCTTCCCTTCCCCACAGCACCTGTATATATGTATTTATGTTTGTACATATTTATTACTCTATCTTACTTGTACATATCTATTCTATTTATTTTATTTTGTTAATATGTTTGGTTTTGTTCTCTGTCTCCCCCTTCTAGACTGTGAGCCCACTGTTGGGTAGGGACTGTCTCTATATGTTGCCGACTTGTACTTCCCAAGAGCTTAGTACAGTGCTCTGCACACAGTTAGCACTCAATAAATACGATTGATTGATTGATCGATCCAATCTATTGCCAAAACCTGCCGGTCGCCTCACCTCCCTTCTTTCCTTCTCCAGCCCAGCCCACACCTCTGCCGCTAACATCTTCACTGGGCCTCATTCTCGCCTGTCCCACCGTCGACCCCCGGCCCACGTCGACCCCCGGCCTGGAATGCCCTCCCTCCACACATCGGCCAAGCTAGCTCTCTTCCTCCCTTCAAAGCCCTACTGAGAGCTCACCTCCTCCAGGAGGCCTTCCCAGACTGAACCTCCCCCTTTCCTCTCCTCCCCTCCCCAACACCCCCCGCCCTACCCCTTTCCCCTCCCCACAGCATTTGTGTATGTTTTTACATATATATTACTCTATTTTGTTAACGATGTGTATATAGCTATAATTCTATTTATTCTGATGGTTTTGACCCCTGTCTACTTGTTTTATTTTGTTGTCTGTCTCCCCTTTCTAGACTGTGAGCCCATTGTTGGGTAGGGATTGTCTCTGTATGTTGCCAATTTGTAATAATAATAATAATAATTATGGCATTTATAAAGCGCTTACTATGTGCCAAGCACTGTTCTAAGCGCTGGGGAGGTTACAAGGTGATCAGGTTGCCCCACGGGGGGCTCACAGTCTTAATCCCCATTTTCCAGATGAGGTCACTGAGGCCTGGAGAAGTGAAGTGACTTGCTCAAAGTCACCCAGCCGCCAGTCGGCAGAGCCGGGATAGGCAGGTCGGGCTCGGGATAGACTTCCCAAGCACTTAGTACAGTGCTCTGCACACAGTAAGCACTCAGATATGACAATGAATGAAGCCACTTCACTTTTCTGGGCCTCAGTTCCCTCATCTGGAAAATGGGGATTGAGTCTATGAGCCACACATGGAACAGAGACTTTGTCCAACTTGATTTGCTCGTATCCACCCCAGTGCTTAGTACAGTGCCTGACACAAAGTAAGCACTTAACAAGTACCACAGGCTTTGGAATCAGAGGTCATGGGTTCAAATCCCAGCTCCAACAATTGTCAGCTGCGTGACTTTGGGCAAGTCACTTCACTTCCCTGTGCCTCAGCGACCTCATCTGTAAAATGGGGATGAAGATTGTGAGCATCACGAGGGACAACCTGATCACCTTGTAACCTCCCCAGTGCTTAGAACAGTGTTTTGCACATAGTAAGCACTTAATAAATGTCATTATTATTATTATTATTATTAGTAGTAGTAGTAGTAGTAGTAGTAGTAGTATACTAAGCATTTGGGAGAGTACAACATAACACAGTTGGTGGCCACATTCCCTGCCCACAGCGAGCTTACAGTCTGGAAGAATTAGGACCTGGGATTTAATTACCCCTTCACCATCTACCTGCTGGGCAACTTTAGACCTGTCACTTAACCTTTCTGTGCCTCAGTTTCCTCATAGGTATAATGGGGATTGAATGCCCATTCTTGTATCCTAGCTGCCCTAGTACTTAGCACTGGACTTTATACATAATAAGCACTTAACCAATGGTACAATTATGGTTCTGATTATTATTGAGGAAGCGGAGAGTTGTGACCTGGGAGATTGTGGAAAGAGCCTGGGCTTGGGAGTCAAAGGTCATGGGTTCTAATCGCAGCTCCACCACTTGTCTGCTGTGTGACTTTGGGCAAGTCACCTAACTACTCTGTCCCTGTTACCTCATCTTTAAAATGGGGATTGAGACTGTGAGCCCCATGTGGGACAACCTGATTACCTTGTATCCGGCCAGTGCTTAGAACAGTGCTTGGCACATAGTAAGCGCTTAACAAATACCATTATTATTATTAATATTAAAGCATCACTTATGATGAGACTGGAGTCCTCCTGCCATGAAGGTGAGGTACCTGAGGCCCATAGAAGTGAAGTTACTTGCCTGAGGTCACACAGCAGACAAATGGTGGAGCCAAGATTAGAATCCATGGCCTTCTGACTCTTAGATCTGTACTCTATCCACTACCTCATGCTTTACTTATGTACATATATATAATTTCTTTATTTCTATTCATGTCTATTTCCCCCACTAGATTGTAAGCTCACTGTGGGCAGGGAATGTCATTGTATTGTCCTCTCCCAAGCACTTAGTACAGTGCTGTGCACTCAGTAAATGTTGTATAAATAGGATTGACTGCCTGACTCTAATTAGACCCCATCCACCCACCCAAGTTGTTTCCTATGAATGGGAAATCCAAACTATCCACAATAAGGAGGAAAACTGTGGAATTTAAGACCTTATAATATACCAAATACTGTTCTAAATGTTGGAGTGGATACAAGATAATCAGATCAGCATGGTATAGTGGATAGAGCATAAGCCTGGGACTCAGAAGGACCTGAGTTCTAATCTCAGTTCCATTCCTTGTCTGCTGTGTGACCTTGAACAAGTCACTTCATTTCTTTTTGCCTCAGTTCCCTCATCTTTAAAATGGAGATTTTACATTTTAGATTTTACACCCCCTTCTCCTCAACACGCTATCCAACCTTGGCTTCACAGACTCCATCTTCTCCAAGTTCTCCTCTTATCTCTCCAGTCGTTCATTCTCAGTCTCTTTTGCAGGCTCCTCCTCCCCGTCCCATCCCCTTACTGTGGGGGTTCCCCAAGGTTCAGTGCTTGGTCCCCTTCTGTTCTCGATCTACAATCACTCCCTTGGTGACCTCATTCGCTCCCACGGCTTCAACTATCATCTCTACGCTGATGACACCCAGATCTACATCTCTGCCTCTGCTCTCTCCCTCTACCTCCAGGCTCGCATCTCCTCCTGCCTTCAGGATATCTCCATCTGGATGTCTGCCCGCCACTTAAAACTCAACATGTCCAAGACTGAACTCCTTGTCTTCCCTCCCAAACCCTGTCCTCTCCCTGAATTTCCCATCACTGTTGACGGCTCTACCATCCTTCCCGTCTCACAAGCCCGCAAACTTGGTGTCATCCTCGACTCCGCTCTCTCGTTCACCCCTCACATCCAAGCCGTCACCAAAAGCTGCTGGTCTCACCTCTGCAACATTGCCAAGATCCACCCTTTCCTCTCCATCCAACCGCTACCCTGCTCGTTCAAGCTTTCATCATATCCCGTCTGAATTACTGTATCAGCCTCCTCTCCGATCTCCCATCCTCCTGTCTCTCCCCACTTCAATCCATACTTCATGCTGCTGCCCGGATTGTCTTTGTCCAGAAATGCTCTGGGCATGTTACTCCCCTCCTCAAAAATCTCCAGTGGCTACCAATCAATCTGCGCATCAGGCAGAAACTCCTCACCCTGGGCTTCAAGGCTGTCCATCCCCTCGCCCCCTCCTACCTCACCTCCCTTCTCTCCTTCTCCAGCCCAGCCCGCACCTTCCGCTCATCTGCCGCTAATCTCCTCACTGTGCCTCGTTCTTGCCTGTCCCACCGTTGACCCCCAGCCCACGTCATCCCCCGGGCCTGGAATGCCCTCCCTCTGCCCATCCACCAAGCTAGCTCTCTTCCTCCCTTCAAGGCCCTACTGAGAGCTCACCTCCTCCAGAAGGCCTTCCCAGACTGAGCCCCCTCTTTCCTCTCCCCCTCGTCCCCCTCTCCATCCCCACCGTCTTACCTCCTTCCCTTCCCCACAGCACCTGTATATATGTATATATGTTTGTACATATTTATTACTCTATTTTACTCTATTTTACTCTATTTATTACTCTATTTTACTTGTACATATCTATTCTATTTATTTTATTTTGTTAGTATGTTTGGTTTTGTTCTCTGTCTCCCCCTTCTAGAGAGTGAGCCCACTGTTGGGTAGGGACTGTCTCTATATGTTGCCAACTTGTACTTCCCAAGCACTTAGTACAGTGCTCTGCACACAGTAAGCGCTCAATAAATATGATTGATTGATTGAGATTGAGACTGTGAGCCCCACGTGGGACGGGGACTGTGACCAACCTGATTTGCTTTTATCTCTCAGTGGAGAGAGCCCGGGCTTGGGAGTCAGAGGTCATGGATTCAAATCCTGGCTCCGTACTTGTCAGCTGTGTGACCTTGGGCAAGTCACTTAACTTCTCTGTGCCTCAGTTCCCTCATCTGTAAAATGGGGATTAAGACTGTGAGCCCCATGTGGGACAACCTGATCACCTTGTATCCCCCCCAGCACTTAGAACAGTGCTTCACACATAGTAAGCACTTAACAAATACCAACATCATCACTTAACAAATATCACTATTATTACTATGATGATAATGATAAGACAGAATCCCTGTCCCACGTGGGGCTCACTGTGTATGTGGGGAGTGAGAACAGGCATTTAATCCCATTTTACAGTTGAGGAAACTGAGTGAAGTGTCCTGACCACAGACACACGCAACATACAAGTGGTATAGATTAGGGTTAAGGTTTAGAAAGAGCATGGCCTAGAAGCAGTGTGGCTTAGTGACGAGCAGCCTTGGGAGTCAGAGGACATGGGTTCTAAACCCTGCTCTGCCACTTGTCTGCTGTGTGACCCTGGTCAAGTCACTTCACTTCTGTGTGCCTCAGCTACCTCATCTGTAAAACGGAGATTAAGACTGTGAGCCCCTCATGGGACAACCTGATTACCTTGTATCTAACCCAGTGCTTAGAACAGTGCTTGGCACATAGTAAGCACTTAACTAATACCATAATTACTATTATTATTCATGAATTTGCTTTGGAGTCATATTCCAGGGGCTTCTATTGGAAGGGAGAAGCAAGACTCACCTATAATAATAATAATAATTTAATTTGCTAAGGTCTTACTATATGCCCAGCACTGTCCTAAGCGCTGGGGGTGAGGGGGGAACACAAGGTAATCAGGTTGCCCCAAGTGGGGCTCACAGTCTTCATCACCATTTTCCAGATGAGGTAACTGAGGCACAGAGAAGTTAAATGACTTGCCCAAAGTCACACAGCTGACAAATGTCAGAGCTGGGATTAGAACCCTCAACCTCTGACTCCCAAGCTCGTGCTCTTTCCACTGAGCCACACTGCTGCTTCTCAATTAATCAGGGATGTTTACTGAGCCCTTCCTGAGCACTGTAATAAGAACTTAAGAGAGTAATAATAATAATATAATAATTATGGCATTTGTTTGGTATGGTATTTGTATGAGAAGGTATTTGTACAATACCTCATCTGTAAAATGGGGATTAAGACTGTGAGCCCCAAGTGGGGCAACCTGATCACTTTGTATCCATCCCAGAGCTTAGAACAGTGCTTTGCACATAGTAAGTGCTTAACAAATGCCATTAGTATTATTATTATTAAGTAGGTAAACATTTTCCTGCCCACAAAGAACTTAGTCTAGATATTAAGACAAATCACAGGTAGAGAAAATGACACAGTAAAAGGATATATATCTAAGTGCTGTGGGTTGGATGAGTCAAAGTGCTTAGAAAGTACAGATTTAAGTAAAATAGATGATGCAGAAGGGAGAGAGAATAAATGGAGAGATGAGAGCTGATTTAGTCAAGGAAGGCTTCTTGGAGGAGATGTGATCCAACCGGGATTTGAAGATGAGGTGTGTGATGGTCAGATGAGATACATATATATATATATATATATATCAGACAGATCATATTACTTGAGCTCTGATTTGAGATGTTAAAATAGTCTGCCATAAAAAGAGCAAACAAGCAATATGGCATCATTACTGTAAAATAGTTGCTAGGTAATATTATGGGAAATTATCATTACCAACAGGAGCTAGCTTTTAAGCAGTTAAGGGGAAAATCTTTGTATCCCATTAGAAATTCACCTTGTTTGTTAGACTCTCTCGATTTTCCTCTACCAAGAACTTGCCGCTTTAAATAGAAAATGTGGATGAAAAATAAATAGAAACTACCATGTTTAATGTGTCTACCAATGCTGACGTACTCTCCAAACTCTGTGCCCAGAAAAAACGCTCAATAAATGCCACTAATCGATAACGCACAGCCCAGATTTAAAAGCAAGATCATTGATACCGGGAAATGTTACCACTATAAAAAAAAATGAAAGTAGTTTACTAATGAAACTGTGTACCAAAGTCTGAACGAACCTGTCATTCCATCTAAATATAAACTCTGGCTGAGTTTTGTCTTAGGAAGTAATGACTTGAATGTTTTTTCCATTTTGAAGGAGATTGGAAAAGGTGGCTCTGAACCTCACATTCTAGAATGGAAACTTATTGTAGGTAGGAAACATGTCTACCAACTCTGTTTATATTTTACTCTCCTAAAAGCATAGTCCCATGCTCTGCACAAGCTAAACTCTCAAATACCATTGATGATGAAAATCAATACTATCCAGGAGAAAGATTGTCAGAGAAGCAGCGTGGCTCAGTGGAAAGAGCATGGGCTTTGGAGTCAGAGGTCATGGGTTCAAATCCCAGCTCCGCCAATTGTCAGCTGTGTGACTTTGGGCAAGTCACTTAATTAGTCAATCAATCATATTTATTGAGTGCTTACTGTGTGCAGAGCACTGTACTAAGCGCTTGGGAAGTACAAGTTGGCAACATATAGAGACAGGTCCCTACCCAACAGTGGGCTCACAGTCTAGAAGGGGGAGACAGAGAACAAAACCAAACATACTAACAAAATAAAATAAATAGAATAGATATGTACAAGTAATATAGGGTAATAAATATGTACAAACATATATACATATATACAGGTGCTGTGGGGAAGGGAAGGAGGTAAGATGAGGGGGATGGAGAGGGGGACGAGGGGGAGAGGAAGGAAGGGGCTCAGTCTGGGAAGGCCTCCTGGAGGAGGTGAGTTCTCAGTAGGGCCTTCAAGGGAGGAAGAGAGCTAGCTTGGCAGATGGGCAGAGGGAGGGCATTCCAGGCCCGGGGGATGACGTGGGCCGGGGGTCGATGGCGGGACAAGTGAGAACGAGGCACGGTGAGGAGATTAGTGGCAGAGGAGCGGAGGGTGCGGGGTGGACTGGAGAAGGAGAGAAGGGAGGTGAGGTAGGAGGGGGCGAGGGGATGGACAGCCTTGAAGCCCAGGGTGAGGAGTTTCTGCCTGATGCGCAGATTGATTGGTAGCCACTGGAGGTTTTTGAGGAGGGGAGTAACATGCCCAGAGGGTTTCTGGACAAAGACAATCCGGGCAGCAGCATGAAGTATGGATTGAAGTGGGGAGAGACACAAGGATGGGAGATCGGAGAGGAGGCTGATGCAGTAGTCCAGACGGGATAGGACGAGAGCTTGAACGAGAAGGGTAGTGGTTTGGATGGAGAGGAAAGGGCGGATCTTGGCAATGTTGTGGAGCTGAGACCAGTAGGTTTTGGTGATGGCTTGGATGTAAGGGGTGAATGAGAGAGTGGAGTCGAGGATGACACCAAGGTTGCGGGCTTGTGAGACGGGAAGGATGGTAGAGCTTTCAACAGTGATGGGAAAGTCAGGGAGAGGGCAGGGTTTGGGAGGGAAGACAAGGAGTTCAGTCTTGGACATATTGAGTTTTAAGTGGCGGGCAGACATCCAGATGGAGATGTCCTGAAGACAGGAGGAGATGCGAGCCTGGAGAGAGGGGGAGAGAGCAGGGGCAGAGATGTAGATCTGGGTGTCATCAGCATAGAGATGATAGTTGAAGCTGTGGGAGCGAATGAGGTCACCGAGGGAGTGTGTGTAGATCGAGAATAGAAGGGGACCAAGCACTGAACCTTGGGGAACCCCCACAGTAAGAGGATGGGAGGGGGAGGAGGAGCCTGCAGAAGAGACTGAGAATGAACGACCGGAGAGATAAGAGGAGAACCAGGAGAGGACGGAATCTGTGAAGCCAAGGTCGGATAGCATGTTGAGGAGAAGGGGGTGGTCCACCGTGTCGAAGGGAGCTGAGAGGTTGAGGAGGATTAGGATTAGGATAACTTCTTAATTTCTCTGGGCCTCAGTTCCCTCATCCATGAAATGGGGATTAAGACTGTGAGCTCCATGTGGGACAACCTGATCACCTTGTAAACCCCCAGTGCTTAGAACAGTGCTTTGCAGATAGTAAGCACTTAACAAATACCATCGTTATTATTAAGTGTATATTTTTAAAGGAGTTTATGTGGCTCTAGACCAGATTTCTGATTCCAGGTTGTTTCCTCAAAAATCTCCAGTGGCTACCAATCAATCTGCGCATCAGGCAGAAACTCCTCACCCTGGGCTTCAAGGCTGTCCATCACCTCGCCCTCTCCTACCTCACCTCCCTTCTCTCCTTCTACTGCCCAGCCCGCAACCTCCGCTCCTCCACCGCTAATCTCCTCACCGTACCTCGTTCTCGCCTGTCCCGCCGTCGACCCCCGGCCCACGTCATCCCCCGGGCCTGGAATGCCCTCCCTCTGCCCATCCGCCAAGCTAGCTCTCTTCCTCCCTTCAAGGCCCTGCTGAGAGCTCACCTCCTCCAGGAGGCCTTCCCAGACTGAGCCCCTTCCTTCCTCTCCCCCTCATCCCCCTTTCCATCCCCCCATCTTACCTCCTTCCCTTCCCCACAGCACCTGTATATATGTATATATGGTTGTACATATTTATTACTCTATTTATTTATTTATTTATTTCACTTGTACATTTCTATCCTATTTATTTTATTTTGTTGGTATGTTTGGTTCTGTTCTCTGTCTCCCCCTTTTAGACTGTGAGCCCACTGTTGGGTAGGGACTGTCTCTATGTGTTGCCAATTTGTACTTCCCAAGCGCTTAGTACAGTGCTCTGCACATAGTAAGCGCTCAATAAATACGATTGATTGATTGATTGATTACTACACCATGTCTCAGCAGAAGAGATTACAAATGAAAAAATCGGTACTTTAGAGATAATTAGAAGTCAGGGATCACTAAATAATGTGAAGAAGTTGAAGTCTAAAGATCTATCTGGAATTATAGAGTAGTCCTCAGATTCTAAAATTATAAGACTTCTACTCTAAATCATATCGTGTTGCGCTTTCCCGAGCTTTTAGTACGGTGCTCTGTATGGAGGAAGTGTTCAATAAATACCAACGATTGAGAGGTAGCGAATGGGTGGGTGTTTCAGGCCAGAAGGTGGATGTGAGTGAGGGGATGGTGGCGAGCTGTATGAGATGGGGGTACAGTGAGTAGGATGGCATTAGAAGAGCAAAATGTAGAGACTGGTTTGGAGTGTGAGCCCACTGTTGGGCAGGGACTGTCTCTATATGTTGCCAATTTGTACTTCCCAAGCACTTAGTACAGTGCTCTGCACATAGTAAGCGCTCAATAAATACGATTGATGATGGTGATGATGATGATGAGTGGAAGAGCAGTAAGATGAGGTACGAAGGGGGCAAGGTGATGGATGGCTTTAAAGTCAATGGTGAGGAGTTTTCATTTGATGCAGAGGTGGATGGACAACCACTGGAGCTTCTTGAGGAGTGGAGAGATATGAAGCATCTAGAAAAGCCACATGGCTCTGTGGGAAGAGCACGGGCTTGGGAGTCAGAGTTTATGGGTTCAAATCCCAGCTCTGCCAGTTGTCAGCTGTGTGACTTTGGACAGGTAGCTTAACTTCTCTGTGCCTCAGTTTCCTCATCCGGAAAATGGGGATGAAGATTGTGAGCCCCACGTGGGGAAACCTGATCACCTGGTATCCTCCCCAGTGCTTAGAACAGTGCTTTGTACATAGTGAATGCTTAACAAATGCTATCAGTATTATTACTATGTGGACTGAATGTGTTTCTTTGTTTTTGCTTTTTAAATGATTTGGGCAACAGAATGAAGTGAGGATGGGAATGGGGAGAAGCAGGAGGCTGAGCAGGAGGTCAGCAAGGAGCCTGATTTCAGAGTTACAACAGCCTGGTGCCAAACTCACATTCATTTAATCATTCATTCAGTCAGTCGTGTTTATGGAGCACTTACTGTTTGCAGAGCACTGTACTGTTTGGAAAAGTACAATACAGCAATAGAGACCATTCATTCAACAGTACTGAGTGCTTACTGTGTACAGAGCACTGTACTAAGCATTTGGGAAGTACAAGTTGGCAACATACGTTTGGGAAGTACAAGTTGGCAACATATTGAGATGGTCCCTACCCAACAATGGGCTCACAGTCTAGAAGGGGGCTCATGTGGCTCCCCTCAATTCTGGTTCATTCATTCATTCGTACTCTTTAAGCATTTACTGTGTGCAGAGCACTGTACCAAGCACTTGGGAAAGTATGAAACAATCAATCAATCGTATTGAGCGCTTACTGTGTGCAGAGCACTGTACTAAGAGCTTGGGAAGTACAAGCTGGCAACATATAGAGACAGTCCCTACCCAAGAGTGAGCTCACAGTCTAAAAGGGGGAGACAGAACAAAACCAAACATACTAACAAAATAAAATAAATAGAATGGATATGTACAAGTAAAGTGAATAAATAAATACAGTAATAAATATGTACAAACATATATACATATATACAGGTGCTGTGGGGAAGGGAAGGAAAGAGTGACAATCCCTGCCCACAACGAGCCCACAGTCTGGTGGTGCGGCGGGAGTGGGTGGGGGAGGGAGGAGTTAGGGTCAGTGCTGGGGTAGATAGAAGGTCATCAGGTTGTCTGTCGTGGTTCTCACAGTCTTCACCCCCATTTTACAGATGAGGTAACTGAGGCCCAGAAAAGTTAAGCGACTTGCTCAAAGTCACACAGCTGACAAGTGATGGAGCTAGGATTAGAATCCATGACCTCCGACTCCCAAGCCTGTGCTCTTTCCATGAGCCATGCTGCTTCTCGAAGTGTTGTGGTGCTGGGAGAGGGGGAAAGAGCAAAGAGAGTGAGTCAGGGCAGTGTAGAAGGGACATATTGTTGGCATTAAGATGATATCTGATTCTCTTAATTCCAAACTGATCAATCAGTGGTATTTATTACTGTGTGCAGAGCACTCTATTATGCACTTGAAAGGGTATAATATTCATTCATTCAATCATAGTTGTTGAGTGCTTACTGTGTTCAGAGCACTATACTAAGTGCTTGGAAAGTACAAATTGGCAACCTACAGAGACGGTCCCTACCCAACAACGGGCTCACAGACTAGAAGGGGGAGACAGACAACAAAACAAAACAAGTAGACAGGTGTCAGTACCATAAGAATAGATAAATAGAATTATATCTATCTGCACATCATTAATAAAATAGAGTAATAAATATGTACAAATATTCACGAGTGCTGTGGGGAGGGGAAGGAGGGGGTGGCGGCAATCAGGAAGGGAGGAGGAGCAGATAATATAACAGAGTTGGTAGCCACATTCCCTGCCACAACAAACTTATATTCTAAAGGCACTTCCTGGACTCTCCAGTTATTTACTATGCTATTTAGAAAAAACAAGTGTCAAGCACTTGGGCAGATCAGACCCTGCCCCTGTCCCACAATGTAAGGGTAGGGATACAAGCAACATTATGCCTATTTAGAAAGGATGGATAATAATATCAGTAATTGTGGTATTTGTGAAGTGTTTTCTATGTGCCAGGCACTGCACTAAGCGGTAGAGTGGATCCGAGCAAATCAGGCGGGATACAGTCCCTGTTCCACATGGGGCTCAAAGATTTAATCCCCGTTTCACAGGTGAGGGAACAGAGGCACAGAGAGGTGAAGCGACTTGCCCAAGGTCACACAGCAGATATTAGAACCCAGATCCTTCTGAGTCCCAGGCCCGGGATCTATCCAGTAAACTGTGCTGATTCTCTTTGGGATAAGAGAGATTCTGTGACTTTCCCAAGGAGATGCCAAGGCCAGTAACAGAGCTGGGATTAGGGGTCTCCCAACTCCTGGGGTTCGCTGTTCTTCTCACATTGCAAGAATGATGGGGAGGGCGAGGGGGGCTTTACTGTCCAGCTGACATCCTTTCCAAAGGCCACCATCTGTCTCTGTCCTGAGCAGAGAATTTGGGGGAGTTCATCCTTCTCAGGTGCTCAGAAGGGACCTGTTCACTGTTAAATGTACCTTCATTCATTCAATCTTATTTCCTGAACACTTACTGTGTACAGAGCACTGTATGAAGTACTTGGGAGAGTACAACAGAACAATAAACAGACATATTCCCTGCCCACAATGAGCTGAGTGGAATGAATTCAAATACTTAGTACAGTGCTCTGCACACAGTAAACGCTCAATAAATACGATTGAAGGAATGAATGAAATGAGCAGAAGAGCAGGGAAATAGTCAGATGCTGGTTTCATACGGGGGTGGGAAGTGTTAAAGGGCAAGAACCACATATAACTCTTCCACTGACAGACTACACACACACACACACACACACACACACACACACGTACACACTCACCTCATCTCAACCCAGGTTTGAAAGTCAAACACAGTTTATGAACCTGGAGCCTGGCTTCCTGCTTCCCTTTATTGCTGTTTAGTTTGAGAGGAGATAAGGGGATTTAGAAGATAAACGAATATGTACCTGCCCCTTAATTTAAATTAACCCTTACTTCTTGGGACCATCCTTTCAGTCTTTACCCAAGCACCTAATTCAACTTGGTCCTGAGGAGACTCCTTCTTCTCTCAGACTTTCCTCTCTCCTCCCTCCCTCAGCCTCCTCCCTCACTCAGGTTTCCCTCTTTCTACTTGGATTTCCTCCTGCCACTTTGAGCTTAACATGTCTAAAACCAAACTTCTTATCTTCCCGCCCAAATGTATATATGTTTGTACATATTTGTTACTCTATTTATTTTACTTGTACATATCTATTCTATTTATTTTATTTTGTTAGTATGTTTGGTTTTGTTCTCTGTCTCCCCCTTTTAGACTGTGAGCCCACTGTTGGGTAGGGACTGTCTCTATATGTTGCCAATTTGTACTTCCCAAGCGCTTAGTACAGTGCTCTGCACATAGTAAGCGCTTAATAAATACGATTGATGATGATGATGATGATGTTGGGTAGGGACTGTCTCTATATGTTGCCAACTTGTAATTCCCAAGCGCTTAGTACAGTGCTCTGCACACAGTAAGCGCTCAATAAATACTATTGATGATGATGATGACTTTCCCATCACTGTAGACGACACCACCATCCTTCCTGCCTCACGAGCTGGTAACCTTGGCATTATCCTTGACTCCTCTCTGTCAACCCACATATAGAATCCATCACTAAGTGCTGTCAGTCCCACCTTCACAACATCGCTAAAATCCACCCTTTCCTTGCCATCCAAACTGCTACCATGTTAATCCAATCACTTAACCTATCCCACCTGGACTCCTGTGTCAGCCTCCTTGCTGACCTCCCTGCCTCCTGTCTCTAGCCACTCCAGTCCAAATTTCAATCTGTTTGCCAGCTCATTGTTCTACAAAAAACGTTCAGGCCAAGTTTCCCCACACCTCAAGCGGTTGCTCTTTCACCTTCCACATCAAACGGAAATACCTCACCATCGGCTTTAAAGCAGTCAACCCCCTTGTCCCTTCCTACATCAACTCACTACTGTTCTACTCCAGCCCAGCGTGCACACTTTGCTCCTCTAATGCTAACTTTCTCACCACATCTCAATTTCATCTATCTTCCAAAAGGCCTTCCCCGACTAAGCCTCCCTTTCCTCTGCTTCCACTCCCTTCTGCATCACCCTGACTCACCTCTTTTATTCATTCAGCCCCACACCACTTACATCCATATCTGTCATTTCTTGATTTCTATTTATGTCTGTCTCCCCTTTCGACTGTAAGCTCATTGTGGGCAGGGAATGTGTCTGTTCAGTGTCATACCCTCCCAAGAACTTACCACAGTGCTCCGCCACAGTAAACACTCAATAAATATGATGGACTGACTAACTCCCTCGGTCAGTTTCCCCTCCCTCTCTCCCTCCCAACCTTGCTGCAGGCTAGGAGAGAAAATGGGGTGCGTGGGTGGGGGAAGAATTATGCTGTTTTGCAAGATCTGAGCTGCAGCCAGATCCCTTCCATTTGCAAGGCAAACAGGAGTTGAGCTTCACTGGACTGCCTTTTAATGACCCACTAAGTCAGAGAGGAGACCCTGGATTTCCGGCCCAGAAATGAATAAGATTTCTCCGTGTCTTCTTGTCTCGCCACAGATGCTTGGGGTCCCGACCCCCTAGAGTGGATGCCAGGAGGGCAGAAGGCAGACTGGACTCCCGGGTCAGGCCCAGCTGCGACTTTCTGCGGGAGGTTGGAGAGCAACCCTGACAGACAGTGCTCTGCTGACCAGCTGACCCTCCAGCCCCTCAAGTAAGTCGTTCAGCCAGTCATTGGTATTTATTGAACACTTACTGTGTGCGGGGCACTGTACTAAGTGCTTGGGAGAGTGCGATACATAGTAAACATACACAATTCCCTGCTCATTCCCTTCTGCATCACTGACTTGCTCCCTTTGCTCTCCCCTCCTCCCAGTCCCACAGCACTTATGTACATAGCCCTCATTTTTATCTATGTAATCTATTGATTACTGATTATATCAATATATTATTGACCTATATATAATATATGAATACACATTATATATAAATATGAAATATATTGATATATTTATATAAGATCAAGATATTGATTATAACCTATAGATTACATTATATATATAATCTATCAAAATCTGTTGATGCCTGTCTCCCCTCCTGTAGACTGTAAGCTCATTATGGACTTCTAGACTGTGAGCCCGCTGTGGGGTAGGGACCGTCTCTATATGTTGCCAACTTGGACTTCCCAAGCGCTTAGTAAACTGCTCTGCACACAGTAAGTGCTCAATAAATACAACTGAATGAATGAATGAATATGGGCAGAGAATGTCACTGTTTATTGCCATGTTAGATTTTTCCCGAGCGCTTAATACAGTGCTCTGCACCCAATAAGTACTCAATAAATACAACTGAATGAATGAGTTTACAGTCTAGTAGGCTGTATGTAAGACTCCTGTCCCCTCTATGGCTCCAGATAATAATACTAATAATTCTGGTATTTGTTAATCGCTTACACTGTGCCAGGCATTGCACTAAGCACTTGGGTGGATACAAACAAATTGGGTTGGTCACAGTCCCTGTCCCATGTGGGGCTCACAGTCTCAATCCCTATTTTACAAATGGGGGAACTGAGGCCCAGAGAAGTGTAGTGACTTGCTCAAGGTCACCCAGCAGACAAGTGGTGGAGCCAGGATTAGAAGCCACAAACTTGGGTTCTAATAAGATGATCCTTGTTAACATTATATCTCATCCAAGGGGCCTTCCCCAACTAATAATAATAATAATAATAATAATAATAATGGCATTTATTAAGCACTCACTATGTGCAAAGCACTGTTCTAAGCGCTGGGGAGGTTACAAGGTGACCTAAGCAGCATAAAAAGCAGCACGGCCAAGGGGAAGGGCTTGGGAGTCAAGGGATATGGATTCTAATTCCAGTTATGCTACTTATAATAATAATAATGGCATTTATTAAGCACTTGCTATGTGCAAAGCACTGTTCTAAACACTGGGGAGGTTACAAGGTGATCAGGTTGTCCCATGGGGGGCTCAGTCATAATTCCCATTTTACAGATGAGGGAACTGAGGCACAGAGAAGTGAAGTGACTTGCTCAAAGTCACACAGCTGACAATTGGTGGAGCCGGGATTCGAACCCATGACCTCTGACTCCAAAGCCCATGCTCTTTCCACTGAGCCACGCTGCTTCTCTGCTACTTGATTGCTATGTCACTTTGAGTGAGTCACTGTGCTTCTCAGGGCCTCCATTCCTTCACCTGAAGAAAGGGGATTCAATACCTGTTTTCCCTCATTCATTCAATTGTATTTTTTGAGCACTTACTGAGTGAAAAACACTGTACTGAGCCCTTGGGAGAGGACAATTTAACAATAAACAGGCATATTCCCTGCCCTCCTACTTAGAATGTGAGCCCCGTATGGGACCTGATCATCTTTTATCTACAACAGTGTTTAGTACAGTCTTTAAAGAAGCAGCATGGCTTAGTGGCAAGAGCCCAGGCTTGAGAATCAGAGGTCATGGGTTCTAATTCCGCTCCGCCTCTTGGCAGCTCTGTGACTTTGGGCAAGTCGCTTAACTTCTCGGTGCCTCAGTGACCTCATCTGTTAAATGGGGATTAAGACTGTGAGCCCCACGTGGGACAACCTGATTACCTTGTATTTACTCCAGGACTTAGAACAGTGCTTTGCACATAGTAAGTGCTTAATAAATACCATTATTATAACAATTAATATTACAGTGCTTGGAACATAGTAAGCGCTTAACAAATACCATTATTATAATTATTATTATTACAGTGCTCGGAACTTGTTTGCTTAACAAATACCATTATAATTAATATTCTGATTATGATGATGATGATGCCCTCATTTCCCCTACTTCCTCCTCTCCTTTTTGCATAGCCCTTGAATTGGGAGTATACCCTTAAAGCATTTGCTATTCACCCCAGCCTTAGTTCCACAGCGCTCATGTAAATATCCCCGATTTACTTTAATGTCTGTCTCCGGCCTCTAGACTAAGCTTTTTTATGGGCAGGGAACCAATTACCAACCCTGTTACACTGTACTCTCCCAAATGTTCAATACGGTGCTCTGCACACAGTAAGCGCTCAATAAATACAACTGATTCTGAGCTTAGATGTGGAGAAAGCAGCTCTTACCCTCCCCAACAGCCAAATAGTGCTATGTACTGAGCACCTACTATGTGTGAAGCACTTATTTTGTTAATATGTTTTGTTTTGTTCTCTGTCTCCCCCTTCTAGACTGTGAGCCCACTGTTGGGTAGGGACCGTCTCTGTATGTTGCCAACTTGTACTTCCCAAGCGCTTAGTACAGTGCTCTGCACACAGTAAGTGCTCAATAAATATGATTGATTGATTGATTTACTGACCACTGGGGAAGAGCAACAGAAATATGGCATGATTCCTGGCTTCAAGAAGTCTGCAATCGAATGGTTTTAACCTAATCACCATCAATCAATTGATGTATTTAATGAGCGCTTTTTGTGTGCAGAGCATGGTACTAAGCACCATCAATAGTGTTTACTGAGCACCTCCTAGTGTACAGAGGACTGTAGTAAGTGCTGGGGAAATACAATAGAATTAAAGGACATGGTTCCTCTCCCTAGGAAGTCTACCATGTGATGATTCATCTAATATCGGTGGTATTTATTGAACACCTACTGGGCGTGAAGCACCGCATTGATGGCAAAACCATTTCTCTTCCTTTATTGATGCCCAGGCCCATCACCCTCATTAGCTGTTACAGACATTTAACTCCCTCCTCAAGCCCCCTGTTCCCCCACCCCTGCCCCTTCCCTCACCCCAACGATCTGGCCACCTACTTCATTAGGAAAATTAACACCATGAGGTCTGAGCTCCCCAAAATCATTCCTCCCCTTCCTCCATCCCACCTCCTCTCCTCTCAGCCCTCTCTTCTACTTCCACAACCTTCTCATCAGTATCTTCAGAAGAGATCTCCTCACTCCCCTCAAGTGCCATGCCCTCCACATGTGCTTCAGACCCCATTCCTTCCTTCCTTATAAAAAAAAAAACTCTCGCCTCTTCTCTCCTCCCCTCCTAAACTTCCATCTTCAACCACTCGCTCTCCAAGAGCTTCTTCCCCTCTGCCTTCAAACATGACCAAGTCTCCCCTTTCCTATAAAAAAACCCTCCTTTGACCCCACAGCCCCCTCTAGTTATCGCCCCTTCTCCCTCCTTCCCTTCCTTTCCAAACTCCTGGATTGAGTCATCTACATTTGCTGCCTCAAATTCCTCTCTTCCAGCTCTCTCTTGGACCCCCTCTGATCTGGCTTCCATCTCCTCCACTCCACTGAAACCACCCTCTCAAATGTCACCAATGACCTCCTCCTTGCTAAATCCAATGGTTCCTACTCCATCCTAATCCTCCTCGACCTCTCAGCTGCCTTTGATACTGTGGACCACCTCCTTCTCCTCAACACGCTATCCAACCTTGAATTCACTGAATCTGTCCTCTCCTGGTTCTCCTCATTTCTCTGGCCATTCATTCTCAGTGTCCTCCTCCCCCCTTCCATCCCCTAACTCTAGAGGTTCCTCAAGGGTCAGTTCTTGGTCCCCTTCTATTCTCCATCTACACTCACTCCCTTGGTGAACTCACTCACTCCCACAGCTTCAGCTATCATCTCTATGCAGATGACACCCAAATCTACATCTCCTCCCCTGTTCTCTCTCCCTCCCTCCAGGCTCACATCTCCTCCTGCCTTCAGAACATCTCTATCTGGTTATCTGCCTGCCATCTAAAACTCAACGTGTCCAAGACTGAGCTCCTTATCTTCCCTCCCAAACCTTGTCCTCTCCCTGACTTTCCCATCACTGTGGATGGCACAACCATCCTTCCCGTCTCACAAGCCTACAAACTTGGGGTCCCAATCCATCATCAAAGCTTGCCAAGTCTCACATTCACAACATTGCCAAGATCCATCCTTTCCTCTCCATCAGAACTGCTACCATGTTAATACAATCTCTCATCTTATCCCGACTGGATTACTGCATCAGAAGCCTTTCTGTCCTCCCAACCTCCTGTCTCTCCCCACTTCAGTCCATACTTCACTCTGCTGCCGGGATTATCTTTATACAGAAACATTCTGGACATGTCACTCTCCCTCCTCAGAAATCTCCAGTGGTAGCCTATCAAACTCTATATCAAGCAGAAATTCCTCACTATTGGCTTCAAAGGTCTCCATCACTTTGCCCCCTCCTACCTCACCTCCCTTCTCTCCTTCTCCAGCCCAGCCCACACACTCTGTTCCTCTGGTGTTAACCTTCATACTAGTCCTTGTTCTCACCTTTCCCATTGCCGACCCCCGACCCACGTCCTACCTCTAGCCTGGAATGCCCTCCCTCCTCAAATCCGCCAAACAATCACACTTCCCCACATTCAAAGCCCTACTGAAGGCTCACCTCCTCCAAGAGACTTTCCCAGACTAAGCCCCCCTTTTCCTCCCATCACCCCAACTCGCTCCCTTTTCTCTACCCTGCCTCCCCGCTTCACAGCACTTATCTATAGATGTACATATCTATAATTCTATTTATTTATATGAAAGTCTGTTTACCTGTTTTGATGTGCATATATATCTATAATTCTATTTATTTATATTGATGCTACTGATGCCTGTTTACTTGTGTTGATGTCCATCTCTCCCCTTCTTGACTGTAAGCCTGTTGTGGGCAGTGTCTGTCTTTATTGTTGAACTGTAACTTCCAAGTGCTTAGTACAGTGCTGTGCACATAGTAAGCACTCAGGAAATCCAATTGAATGAATGAATGAGAGCTTGAGATAGGACAAGAGACGTAAGACAGAGAGAAGAGCACTGCACTCCAAGAGTTTATAATCTAATGGGATGGTCAGAAAGCAACATTTATTTACAAATAGTGGAACCAAGGCGATCAACGATAATAGAAGAGGAAGTAGTGTAGTGTACCTGGGCGAAATAGTGGACAGCAGAGAAAAATGTACACATTTGTGAAAGTCATCTAACTCCTTTGTGCCTGTTTCCTCACCTGTGTACCTAATCTGAGTGCATTTTATGTCCCCCAGTCTCAGGGACAGCGCTTAACATAGTCATTCGTTCATTCAATCATATTTATTGAGTGCTTACTGTGTGCAGAGCACTGTACTAAGCACTTGGAAAGTACAATTCAGCAACAAATAGAGATGATCCCTGCCCCCAACAGGCTCACAGTCAAAAAGGGGGAGACAGATGTCAAAACAAGTAAACAGGCATCAATAACATCAATATAGTAAATGGAATTATAGATTTATATATGTACACCATTAATGAAATAAATAGAATTATAAATATATATATATATACACAAGTGTTGTGGGGAGGGGGGTAGAGCAGAGGGGGAGAGTGGGGGCCGAGGGGAGGGGGTACATGCTTAGCAAATACCAAAATTATTTGTAGTATTATTAGGAGTATTGTTTGCATTATTGTTAATAGTTCCTGAGGACAGGAATAGAATATAAGTGCTAAGAATTTGCAGATTTGGGGGGGCTTCCTGGAGGATGTGGATTTTAGGAGGCCTTTGAAGATTGTTTCAACATGCAGTATTCTCATTCATCATCAGTAGAATGTACTGAGCGTTTACCATGTGCAGATGTCCACATTAAGTCCTTGGGAGAGGACAGTAGGATAGACTAGGCAGACACAGTTCCTCCCCATAATAATAATATAATAATAATGATAATGGCATTTATTAAGTGCTTACTATGTGCAAAGCACTGTTCTAAGTGCTGGAGAGGTTACAAGGTGATCAGGTTGTCCCACGGGAGCTCACAGTCAATCCTCATTTTACAGACGAGGTAACGGAGACACAGAGAAGTTAACTGACTTGCCCAAAGTCACACAGCTGACAATTGGCGGAGCCAGGATTTGAACCTGTGACCACTGACTCCAAAGACTGTGCTCTTTCCACTGAGCCACTCTTCTCGAATGAGAAGTAGTATGGCCTAGTGGAAAGAGCATAGGCTTGGGAGTCTGAAGGACCTGAGTTCTAGTCCCGGATTCACCGTTTGATGGCTGTGTGACCTTGGGCAAGTCACTTAACTTATCTGTGCCTCAGTTATCTCATCTTTAAAATGGGGATTAAGAGTCTGAACCCCATAAGGGACAGGAGCTGTGCCTAACCTAAGCTGGTATCTACCCCAGCACTTAGAACAGTGCCCGACACATAGTAAGTGCTTAACAAATACCATAAAAAATGAGCTTACAATCTAAAGGGTGAGACAAATTAATATGAATAATGCATAATATATAATTTAAAGATATGTGCATAATTTAAAGGTGCCACATATGAAGTGGGAGGGAGTTTCATGTCAGAGGGAGGTCATGGGTAAAGACTCAGTGGTGAGATGGATGAGAGGGAGAGTAAAGTAAATGAGTTGTTATTAGAGGAATGAAGTCAGTAGTTTGGATCGTAGTAGGTGATCGGTTACGTAATGTTGTGGTGGGGAGAAATGATGGAATGCTTCAAAGCTGATGGTGAGGAGTTTTTGTTTGATGCTGAGATGGATGGGAAAACACTGGAGGTTTTGGAGGAGTGGGGAGATGTGAACTTATTTTTATTTTTTTAAGAAAAATGATCTGGGAATCAGAGTGAAATACAGACTGGAGTGGAGACAGGAGGCAGGGAAATTGGCGAAGAAGTTGATGGAGTAGTAAAGGCGGGATATGATTGATATGTGCTTGGATCAGTATAGCAGCAGTTTGGTTGGAGGAGTGGATTCTAGAGGTGCTGGGACAGTAGAACTGACAGGATTTAGTGACAGACCGAATATGCCAGTTGGATGGGAGAGAGGAGTCAGGAGAATGCCAAAGTTAGAGACTTGTGAGACAGGAAGGTTGGTGGTGGAGTTTACAGTGATGGGGAAATATGGGGTATTCATTCATTCATTCAATCGCATTTATTGAGCGCTTACTGTGTGCAGAGCACTGGACTAAGTGCTTGGGAAGTACAAGTTAGCAACATATAGAGAGAAGGTCCCTACCCAACAACGGGCTCGCAGTCTAGAAGGGGGAGACAGACAACAAAACAAAACATGTGGACAGGTGTCAAAACCATCAGAATAAATAGAATTACAGCTATATTTATTCATTCGATTCATTCAATCGTATTGAGCATTTACTGTGTGCAGAGCACTGTACTAAGCACTTGGGAAGTCCACGTCGGCAACATATAGAGATGGTCCCTACCCAACAATGGGCTCACGGTCTAGAAGGGGGAGACAGACAACAAAACAAAACATGTGGACAGGTGTCAAGTCGTCAGAACAAATAGAATTAAAGCTAAATGCACAGCATTAACAAAATAAATAGAATAGTAAATATGTACAAATGAAATAGAGTAATAAATCTGTACAAGTGCTGTGGGGAGGGGAAGGAGGTAGGGCGGGGGGGATGGGGAGGAGGAGAGGTAGGACCGGGTTTGGGCAGGAGATGAGGAGGTCTGTTTTGGATATGTTAAGCTTGAATTATCGGTGGACATCCAAGGAGAGATGTCCTGGTGACAAGAGAAATACATGCATCGAGCCAATCTCATCTATCTTCAATTCATCCTCACCTACTTAATCTTCACCCTCTCCTCCACCTTGTTGATGCTTATCGACTCCAATGCCTACTGTCCACACCAGCAGTCTGAATCATTTAATCCCCTCTTCAAATCCTCTGGTTCCCCCAGCCCCTCCATCTCTGACTCTTTTTTTTAATAGTATTTGTTAGTACAGTGCTCTGCACACAGTAAGCACTCAGTAAATACGATTGAATGAATTTACTCCATGCCAGGCACTGTACTACATGCTGGGGTAGAGATGAGCTAATCAGGTTGGACACAGCCCATGTCCCCCATAGGGCTCACAGTCATAATCCCCATTATACAGATGAGGTAACTGAGGCACAGAGAAGTGAAGTGACTTGATCAAGGTCACACTGCAGAAAAGTGGTGGAGCCAGGTTTAGAACCCAGGCCCGTCTGACTCCCGGGCTTGTGATCTATCCAGTAGGCCATACTACTCTTAATAATAATGATGGCAGTTGTTAAGTGCTTACTATGTGTGAAGCATTGTTCTAAGCACTGGGGGGGATACAAGGTGATCAGGTTGTCCCATGTGGGGCTCACAGTCTTCATCCCCATTTTACAGATGAGGTAACTGAGGCTAAGAGAAGTTAAGTGACTTGCCATAGGTCACACAGCAGACATGTGGTGGAGCCGGGATTAGAACCCATGACCTCTGACTCCCAAGCCCGGCCTCTTTCCCCTGAGCCATGTTGCTTCTCTTGCCCCTAATGACTTGGCTTCACACTTTATGGAGAAAATTGAAACCATCAAGCACGAGTTCCCTAAAATCTCCCCTGTTCCTCTCCATTGCCTCCCTCCGTCTCTTGGATTCTCCTAGAACACCTCAAGAAGAGACTCCAGCCTGCTTTCAAAATCCAACCCTTTCACCTGTGGCTCTGACCCCATCCCTTCTCACCTCATCAAAACACTTGTCCCCTTCCTTCTTCCCTCCCTGACTACCTTCTTCAACCGTTCACTTTCCAGAGACTTTTCCCCCACTGCTTTCAAATGTGCTCATGCTTCCCCTTGCCTAAAAACCCCTCCCTTGACCCCACAGCTCCCTTTAGCTATCACCCCATCTCCCTCCTACCAATCAATCAATCAATCAATCATATTTATTGAGCGCTTACCGTGTGCAAAGCACTGTACTAAGCGCTTGGGAAGTACAAGTTGGCAACATATAGAGACAGTCCCTACCCAACAGTGGGCTCACAGTCTTCAAAGGGGGAGACAGAGAACAAAACCAAACATACTAACAAAATAAAATAGAATAGATATGTACAAGTAAAATAAATAAATAAATAGAGTAATAAATATGTACATGTACAAACATATATACATATATACAGGTGCTGTGGGGAAGGGAAGGAGGTAAGATGGGGGGATGGAGAGGGGGACAAGTGGGAGAGGAAGGAAGGGGCTCAGTGTGGGAAGGCCTCCTGGAGGAGGTGAGCTCTCAGTAGGGCCTTGAAGGGAGGAAGAGAGCTAGCTTGGCGGATGGGCAGAGGGAGGGCATTCCAGGCCCGGGGGATGACGTGGGATGACCATTCCTCTCCAAACTCCTTGAGCGAGTCACCTACCCCCGCTGCCTCAAGTTCCTCTCCTCCAGTTCTCTCCTTGACATCCTCTAATCTGGCCTCTGTCCCCTTCACTCCACAGAAACCTCCCCCTCTGAGGTCACCAGTGACTTCTTTCTTTCCAAATCCAACAGCCTCTACTCCATCTTAATCCTCCATGACCTCTCAGCTGCCTTCAACACTGTGGACCGCCCCCTTCTCCTGGAAACACTATCTACCTCTGGCTTCACTGACACTGTCCTCTCCTGGTTCTCCTCCTTCCTCTCTGGCCACTCATTCTCTGTTGCTTTCGTGGGCTCCTCCTCTGCCTCCCCCAATAATAACCGTGGGAACCCCTCAAGGTTCAATTTTGGGTCCCCTTCTAGTCTCCACCTCACTCCTTTGGATAAATTTTCCACTTCAACTTCCACCTCCCTGCAGATGATCCCCATATGTATAACTCCATCCCTGACATCTCACTTTATCTGCCATCCCTCATTTCCTCCTGTCTTCCAGAAATCTCTACTAGGGTTCCCACCGACACCTCATTCAATTCATTCATTCAATTGTATTTATTGAGCACTTACTGTGTGCAGAGCACTGTACTAAGTGCTTGGGAAGTACAAGTCGTCAACATATAGAGACGGTCCCTACCCAGCAACAGGCTCAGTCTAGAAGGGGGAGACAGACAACAAAACAAAATGTGGACAGATGTCAAGTCATCAGAACAAATAGAATTAAAGCTAGATGCACATCATTAACAAAATAAATAGAATAGTAAATATGCACCTCCAACTAAATATGTCCAAAACACAACTCCTCATCTTCCCACCCAAATCCAGTCCTCTCGCTGTCTTTCCCCATCATTGTAGACGGAACCACTACCCTCCCTGTCCCTGTCTTGCAGGCCCATAAACTTGTCATTATCCTCCACTCAGATCTCATTCAACCTACATAGTCAATCTACCACCAAATCCTGTTGGTTCAACCTTCACAACATCGATAAATCTTGCCCTTTTTTTCTACATCCAAACTGCTACTCTGCGGATCCAAGCACTTGTATTCTGTCATCTACTACATCAGCCTCCCTTGCCTCCTGTCTCTCCCCACTCCAGTCCATACATCACTCTGCCGCCTGGATTGTTTTTCTACAAAAATATTCAGTCCATATTTCCCCACCTCTCAAGAACCTCCAGTGGTTGCCCATCCACCTCCACATCAAACAAAAACTCCTCACCATCGGCTTTAAAGCACTCGATTATCTCACCCAGTCCTATCTCACCTTGCTACTTTCATGCTACAACCCAACCCACACACTTCACTCCTCTGATGCTAAATTTCTCACTGAACCTCAACCTCATCTGTCATGCTGCTGACCTCTTGGCTACATCCTATCTCAGCCCTGAAACTTCCTCCCCCTTCAAATAGACAGACGACCGCTCTCCCCACCTGCAAAGCCTTATTAAAATTGTCTCTTCTCCAAAAGACCTTTCCTGACTAACCCTTCATTTCCCCAACTCCCACTTCCTTCTGTGTCACCTACACACTTGACTCTGTATCCTTTAAGCACTTGATTGTCACCTCTGACCTCTCAATACCACAAGACTTAAATCCTCATCCATAAATTCTGTCCGTCTCCCCCTCTAGACTGTCATCTCACTGTGGGCAAGGGATTTGTCCACCAATTCTGTTGTATTTTCCTCTCTTAAGCACTTAGTACAGTGGTCTGCCCACAGTAAGCACTCATTAAATACCATTGATTGACTGAGGAAATGTGAGATTACACAGAAGGAGAAAGCTCCAGTCTGGAGATTAAGGAATTATCTGTGAAGTGATGGTAACTGAAGCCAGGGGAGCAAATCAGTTCTCCAAGGGAGCCTACAAACCCTTATATTTTGTACTCTCCCAAGCTTTTGTTTTGTTTTGGTGGGTGTTTTATTTAAGTGCATACTTTGTGCCAGGCATGGATCTCAGCATTAGGGTAGATTCATTCATTCATTCAATCGTATTTATTGAGTGCTTACTGTGTGCAGAGCACTGTACTAAGTGCTTGGGAAGTACAAGTTGATAACATATAGAGACAGTCCCTACCCAACAGTGGGCTCACAGTCTAGAAGGGGGAGACAGACAACAAAACAAAACATACTAACAAAATAAAATAAATAGAATAAATATGTACAAATAAAATAAATAAATAAATAGAATAATAAATACATACAAACATATATACATATATACAGGTGCTGTGGAGAGGGGAAAGAGGTAAGATGGGGGGATGGACGGGGAGAGGAAGGAGGTTGCTCAGTGTGGGAAGGCCTCCTGGGGGAGGTGAGCTCTCAGTAGGGCCTTGAAGGGAGGAAGAGTGCTAGCTTGGCGGATGTGCAGGGTGAGGGCATTCCAGGCCAGGGGGATGACGTGGGCTGGGGGTTGATGGCAGGACAGGTGAGAATGAGGCACAGTGAGGAGATTAGTGGCAGAGGAGCAGAGGGTGTGGGCTGGGCTGTAGAAGGAGAGAAGGGAGGGTGAGGTAGGAGGGGGTGAGGTGATGGAGAACCTTGAAGCCGAGGGTGAGGAGTTTCTGACTGATGCTTAGGTTGATTGGTAGCCACTGGAGATTTTTGAGGAGGGGAGTAACATGCCCAGAGCATTTCTGGACAAAGACAATCTGGGCAGCGACATGAAGTATAGATTGAAGAGGGGAGAGACAGGAGGATGGGAGATCAGAGAGGAGGCTGATACAGTAATCCAGACAGGATAGGATGAGAGCTTGAATGAGCAGGGTAGCAGTTTGGATGGAGCGAAAAGGGTGGATCTTAGCAATGTTGCAGAGGTGAGACCGGCAGGTTTTGGTGACGGCTTGGATGTGAGGGGTGAACGAGAGAGCGGAGTCGAGGATGACACCAAGGTTGCGGGCTTGTGAAACAGGAAGGATGGTAGTGCTGTCAACAGTGATGGGAAAGTCGGGGAGAGGGCAGGGTTTGGGAGGGAAGACAAGGAGCTCAGTCTTGGACATGTTGAGTTTTAGGTGGCAGGCAGACATCCAGATTAGATGTCCTGAAGGCAGGAGGAGATGCGAGCCTGGAGGGAGGGAGAGAGAGCAGGGGCAGAGATGTAGATTTGGGTGTCATCAGCATAGAGATGATAGTTGAAGCCGTGGGAGCGAATGAGGTCACCAAGGGAGTAAGTGTAGATCGAGAACAGAAGGGGACCAAGAACTGATCCTTGAGGAACCCCCACAGTAAGGGGATGGGAGGGGGAGGAGGAGCCTGCAAAAGAGACTGAGAATGAATGCCCAGAGAGATAAGAGGAGAACCAGGAGAGGACGGAGTCTGTGAAGCCAAGGTTGGATAGCGTCTTGAGGAGAAGGGGGTGGTCATAATCCCCATTATACAGATGAGGTAACTGTGGCACAGAGAAGTGAAGTGACTTGATCAAGGTCACACTGCAGAAAAGTGGTGGAGCCAGGTTTAGAACCCAGGACCATCTGACTCCCAGGCTTGTGCTCTATCCAGTAGGCCATACTGCTCTTAATAATAATGATGGCAGTTAAATGCTTACTATGTGCAAAGCATTGCTCTAAGCGCTGGGGGAGATACAAGGTGATCAGGTTGTCCCATGTGGAGCTCACAGTCTTCATCCCCATTTTATAGATGAGGTAACTGAGGCTAAGAGAAGTTAAGTGACTTGCCCAAGGTCACACAGCAGACATGAGGTAGAACTCAGTCCATATCCCACATGAAGCTCAGTCATAGTCCCCATTTTACAAATGAGGTTAACTAAGACCCAGAGAAGCAAAGTAACTTGCCCAAGGTCATAGAGCGGATAAGTGGCAGAGCCAGCATTAGAACCCAGGTCCTTCTGACTCCCAGCCCCAAGTTTTGAACACAGTGAGAGCTCAATAAACAAATTGGTTAATTAAGTGGACATAGATGGAGAATGTTACATTCACTTGATCGGAGGAGGGTTTGAGGAGTGATTCTTCCTCAGTTGGGGTCAAACGGGCTTTGGAGTCGGAGGTCTTAGGTTCGAATCCCAGTTCCGCCACACACCTGCTGTGTGATTTTACAGATCAGTTACCTCATCTGTAAAAAGACTGTGAGCCCCGCGTGGGACAACCTGATCACCGTGTATCCCCCCAGCACTTAGAACAGTGCTTTGCACATAGTATGCGCTTAACAAACGCCATCATTATTATTATTATTATTATTACTACATCGGAAGACCAGATGGAAAGAAGCGAATGCAGTAGAGCGAGGGCTTTTGGCTTTGCATGGCAAACTCCTAATTTCCATCTCAGCTGCTCTCTTCAGAGCCAGGCCCAAGAGGGTGGAGGTCTGGGGGCGTAGCAACCCCATGTCCCGGATCTTTGTCGGAGATTCACAGACTCTGGAATGGTGTTTAATCAAAACATCTTCCCTCTCCAAAACGTGCATTCTCATTTTAGGGAAAGGGACTGCTGACTTAAGCAGGTCAGCAATCGATGATGTTTATTGAGCGCTTACTGTGTGCAGAGCACTCTATTAAGAGCTTGGGAGAACACGATACAATAGAGTTGATAGACACCATAGAAGAAGTGTGGCTCAGTGGAAAGAGCCCGGGCTTTGGAGTCAGAGGTCATGGGTTCAAATCCCAGCTCTGCCACTTGTCAGCTGTGTGACTTTGGGCAAGTCACTTCACTTCTCTGGGCCTCAGTTCCCTCATCTGTAAAATGGGGATTAAGACTGTGAGCTCATCACCTTGTAACCCTCCAAGCGCTTAGAACAGTGCTTTGCACATAGTAAGTGCTTAATAAATGCTATCATTATTATTATTATTATTACCGTCAGTCAGTCAATCGTATTTATTGAGTGCTTATAGCATGCAGAGTGCTGTACTTAGTCAATCGTATTTATTGAGTGCTTATAGCATGCAGAGTGCTGTACTAAGCACTTTGGAGAGTACAGTACAACAATAAACAGACATATTTCCTGCCCACAGCAAGCTTGCAGTCTAGAGGGGGAGACAGACATTAATATGAATAGGCAGCTGGCCTAGGGAAAATAGCATGGACCTGGGAATCAGAGGACCTGTTTTCTACTCCTGGCTGTACCACCTGTCCGCTGTGTGACCTTGGGCAAGTCACTTAACTTCTCTGGGCCTCCGTTCCCTCATCTGTAAAATGGGGATGAAGACTGTGAGTCCCACGTGGGACAACCTGATTACCTTGTATCTACCCCAGCGCTTAGAACAGTGCCTTGCACATAGTAAGCGCTTAACAAATACCAACATTATTATTATTATTACTTAACCTCTCTATGCAGGTGTCCCCACTTTATCCACTTTGCAGATTGTCTCTCCCATTAGGGAGAGATGCCTTGCTTCTCTGTTGTATTGCATTCTCCCAGGCATATAATACAGTGCTGCGCACACATTAAACACTCAGTCAATCAGTAGTATTTGATGTGTGCAGAGCACTGTACTAAACGCTTGGGAGGATACCACAGCGTTGGTAGGCATGTTTCCTGCTCTCAAGGAGTTTACAGTTTAGAGGGGAAGAGAAGCAGTATGGCTTAGTGGATAGAGCCCAGGCCTGGAAGTCAGAGGGTCCTGGGTTCTAATCCAGACTCCGCCACTTGTCTGCTGTGTAACCTTGGGTGAGTCACTTCACTTCTCTGTGCCTCAGTTCCCTCATCTGTAAAATGGGATTGAGACTGTGAGCCCCATGTCAGACAGGGACTGTGTCCAACCTGATTACCTTGTATCCACCCCAGTGCTTACTACAGTGCCTGGCACTGTGCTTAACAAATACCATTATTATTATTATTATTATTATTATATCAATGAATCAATTGTATTGAGCGCTTACCGTGTGCAGAGCACTGTACTAAGCGCTTGGGAAGTACAAGTTGGCAACATATAGAGACGGTCCCTACCCAACAGTGGGCTCACAGTCTAGACATTATATATGAATAAGTTGTGGATATGTAGTTAAGGGCTGTTGGACTGATTGATTACTTGTTTTGTACTTTCCAAGTTCTTAGCACAGAGCAATAATAATAATTATGGTATCTGTTAAGTGCTTAGTCTGTGCCAGGCGCTGCAGTAAGAGCTAGGGTGGTTACAAGGTCATCGGATTGGACCCAATCCCTACCCCATGGAGGGCTCAAAGTCTCGATCCCCATTTTCCAGATGAGGGAATGGAGGCCTAGAGAAGCGAAATGACTTGCTTCGGGTCAGAGAAGCAGTGTGGCTCAGTGGAAAGAGCCCGGGCTTTGGAGTCAGAGGTCGTGGGTTCAAATCCCAGCTCCACCAATTGTCAGCTGTGTGACTTTGGGTGAGTCACTTCACTTCTCTGTGCCTCAGTTACCTCATCTGTAAAATGGGGATGAAGACTGTGAGCCCCCCCGTGGGACAACCTGGTCATCTTGTAACCTCCCCAGCGCTTAGAACAGTGCTTTGCACATAGTAAGTGCTTAATAAATGCCATTATTATTATTATTATGCAGCAGGCAAGTGGTGGAGCAGGGATTAGAACCTGTGACCTTCTGTCTCCCAGGCCCGTGCTCTGGCCACTGGGCCATGCTGCTTCCCACAACCACTGGAAATTTAGTAAATGTTCTTCTCCTACAACTTGGGGGTTATATAGGGACCAGCTTTCCCTGTCTTAGACTGTGAGCTCCTGATAGAACAGGAGCTGTTTCTCTGATTATTTTGCCTCTACCCATGCTTAGTAGAGTGCTTGGCGAATAACTCCTCCTCTAGACTGTAAGCTCACTGTGGGCAGGGAACTTGTCTGCAACATTGTTCTGTTGTCCTCTCCCAAGCACTTAGTACAGCGCCCTTCACACAGTAAGCGCTCCATACGAATGATTGACCGAGGGCAGGAAATGTGTTCCAACTCCGTCGTATCGTCCTCTCCCAGATGCTTCGTACGGTGCTCTGAGCACAGTATGCACTCAATAAATATTACTGATGGCTCGCCGGGGACACGATAAGCACTTAAGAAAACCCAGCATTCAATGCTCGGTCAGTAACCCTCCAATGGCCATTTTGCCGCTAGGTGCCCGGGCCTGTCAGAGAGGCCCCAGACCGGGGAGACGTTTCCTGTTCCTGCCACAATGGATCATCTGGCCCCCAGGGTGAGTGTTCAGGACACCTTCCCTCCCATTCCCCTCCTTCCCCTTCTTCCTCCTTTCCCTCCTGCTCCATCCTTCCCTCCTCTCACCCCTCCTCCTCCTTTTCCCCCTTCCTCCTCCTCTTCCCCCTTCCTCCTCCTCTTCCCCCTTCCTCCTCCTCTTTCCCTCCTCCTCTTCTCCCCTTCATCTCATCCCCCCTCCTCATTGCTCCTCCTCATCTCTCCTCCTCATCCCCCCTCCCCCTCCTCCTCTTCCCCCTTTTCCTCCTCCTCGTCCCCCTTCCTCCTCCTCCTCTTCCCCCCTTCCTCCTCCTCCTCTTCCCCCCTTCCTCCTCCTCCTCTTCCCCCTTCCTCCTCCTCCTCTTCCCCCTTCCTCCTCCTCCTCCTCTTCCCCCTTCCTCCTCCTCCTCTTCCGCCTTCCTCCTCCTCCTCTTCCCCTTCCTTCTCCTCTTCCCCTTCCTCCTCCTCTTCCTCCTCCTCTTCCCCCTTCCTCCTCCTCCTCTTCCCCTTCCTCCTCCTCCTCTTCCCCCTTCCTCCTCCTCCTCTTCCCCCTTCCTCCTTCTCCTCTTCCCCCTTCCTCCTCCTCTTCCCCCTTTCTCCTCCTCTTCCCCCTTCCTCCTCCTCTTCCCCCTTCCTCCTTCTCCTCTTCCCCCTTCCTCCTTCTCTTTCCCTCCTCCTCTTCTCCCCTCCATCTCATCCCCCCTCCTCATTGCTCCTCCTCATCTCTCCTCCTCATCCCCCCTCCTCATTCCTACTCCTCATCTCTCCTCCTCATCTCCCCTCCTCCTCTTCCCTCTCCTCCTCCTCCCCCTCCTCCCCATCACCCCTCCTCCACACCCTCCTTTTCCTCCTCCCTCTTTTCCCCCTCTACCCCCTCCTCCACTCCTCCTCCTCCTGTTCTCATCTTCTCCCCTCCTCTTCTTCTCCTCCCCCTCCACCTCCTCCCCATTTGTGAAAGAAAACTGTCATTTTGCAGATTCTTTTATTGCTAGAATTTCAATAGCTGTTTGGACCAGTGGAAAGAACACAGAGCTGGGAGTGAGGAGACCTCGGTTCTTAATTGACCTCTACATTTCCCTGATGTGTGACTTTGGACAAACTGCTTAACTTCTCAGTGCCTTGGTTTCCTTATCTGTAAAAAATGGGATAAGATAACCGTCTGTGGGACAGTGTCTGATCCACTTATGTTGTATTTACCTCAGGTCTTAGTGCAAGGTTTGGCTTATAGTAAACAGGAGAGAAGTAGCCTGGTCTATCGAGCCCAGGCCTGGACACTAATCCCAGCTCTGCCACTTATCTGCTGTGTGACCTTGGGAAAATCATGTCACTTTTCTGTGCCTCATTTCCCTCATCTGTAAAATGGGGATAAAGACTGAACCCCATATGGAAGAGGGACTGTGTCCCACCTGACTAGCTTGTAACAATAATAATAATAATAATAATAATGGCATTAATTAAGTGCTTACTAGGTGCAAAGCACTGTTTTAAGCTCTGGGGAGGTTACGAGGTCATCAGGTTGTCCCACAGGGGGCTCACAGTCTTCATCCCCATTTTACAGATGAGGTAACTAAGGCACAGAGAAGATAAATGACTTGCCCAAAGTCACACAGCTGACAATAGACAGAGCCAGGATTTGAACCCATGAACTCTGACTCCAAAGCCCGGGCTCTTTCCACTGAGCCATACTGCTTCTCAGTATCCACCTTAGTGCTTAGAACAGTGCCTGTCACATAGTAAGAGCTTAATGAATACCATTAACAAACAACAACAAATACCATTATTATTTTCATTTTTCTTATTGTCTCCTCTTCAACCATTTTTTTTTAAATATCTCTGGTTGCTTCTTCTCTCAGGATGTCTTTCCAGATAGCATTTTTGTTCTGCACATCTCCTCATCCACAACTTCTTTTAATTTTTTTTTGACCACCGGAAAAAAAATTAGGTATTACTCTATCACCTCTTCTGTGGATTCCCTCTGCCCCACCCACTCTGTCCTCATTTGCCCAGGGACAAAAGCAAATCAGCTAGCCCCAAATTTCCATTTGAATCTGTGACCTGGGCTAATATTTGAATGACTCAAACGGGGTGATCTTATCAGGATGGGCTAGTCTCACCCCCTTAAACAGCAGTTCTTCATCACATAGGTAAGACATATGCTTGGACTTCTCTCTAACTTGCCGGTCCTCTTCATCTTTAATCGTCCACAATGGACCAGCGATGAAGTGTTGCTTCTTGAATTTATTTCTGTTAATGTCTGGCTCCCCCTCTAGACTGTAAGCTCGCTGTGGGTAGGGAATGGGTCTGTTTCTTGTACTTTCTCAAGAGCTTAGTTCAGTGCTTTGCTCACAATAAGTGCTCAATAAATATGATTGAATGAATGAATGAATTACCTCAAACCTCCCTAAGCTAGGCCTTTGGTCTAAAGTTTTTCTGCATGGGGCTGGGCTAGCGACAAGGAGAGCCATCTGGAGCATTGTACTCTGTATTATACTCTCCTAAGCAGTTAGTACAGTGCTCTGCACACAGTAAACCTGTATATATGTTTGTACATATTTATTACTCTATTTATTTTACTTGTACATATCTATTCTATTTATTTTATTTTGTTAGTATGTTTGGTTTTGTTCTCTGTCTCCCCGTTTTAGACTGTGAGCCCACTGCTGGGTAGGGACTGTCTCTATATGTTACCAACTTGTACTTCCCAAGCGCTTAGTACAGTAAGCGCTCAATAAATACGATTGATGATGATGATGATGAGTAAATGCTAAATAAATATAATTGATCAGAAGCAGACTTCAAGTACTGGGCCATCTTTAATAATAATTATAATATCATTTGTTAAACACTTACTATGTGCAAAGCACTGTTCTAAGCACTGGGGAGGATACAAGGTGATCAGGTTGTCCCACGTGGGGCTCACAGTCTTCGTCCCCATTTTACAGATGAGGTAACTGAGGCTCAGAGAAGTTACGTGACTTGCTCAAAGTCACATAGCTGACAACTGGCAGAGCTGGGATCAAACACCTGCTTGTGAGCAGGGATCGTGTCTAACAATCTGCCATATTGTGCTCTTCCAATCCCATAGTAAAGTGCTCTGCACATGGTAAACATTCAGTAAATGCTATTAATTTTGATTGCCAGTTTTCTCTTGGATTTTGTATCCTAATCATCCCGAGTGTTGAGGCACTAGATCAAAGCCAAATGAAACCTCCTTTGTTCCCTCCTGATGGTCTCAAAGGGGGTAAGCTCCTTCTGTAGACTGTACGTTCATTGTGGGCAGAGAATGTGTCTGTTTATTGTTCTATTGTATTCTCCCAAGCGCTTAGTATAGTGCTTTGCACACAGTAAGCGCTCCACAAATACAGTTGACTGACTGAGCTAGAAAATCCCCTGGACCCAGGAGATGGAAATCCGTCGAGCCTTCCAAAGCAAATTTTTAGTTTTTGACTGTGGGGGTGGAGGCAGGGGGATAGTCTTTATTTTGGATCTTTTGGGGAGATGGAGTATCCCGACAGGAATGAAAGATTTGACCTCAGGCTACCGGAAGGAGAACCTATGAGAAGATGACTCTAGTACTAGTGGCTTACTCAGTGCCAATCAATCAATTGTATTTCTTCATTTATTCAATCGTATTTATTGAGTGCTAACTGTGTGCAGAGCACTGCACTATGTGCTTGGGAGAGGACAATACATCAATAATAGATACATTCCCTGCCCACAACAAGCTGACAGTCTAGAGAGAGGGAGACAGACATGAATATAAATAAATAAAATTAAAGATATGTACGTAAGTGCTATTGGGTTGGGAGTGGCGGGAGGGACAAGAAAAGGGAGAAAGTCAAGGAGATGCAGATGGGAGTGGGGGCTGAGGAAAGTAGGGGGTTTAGTCAGGGAAGGCCTCTTGGAGGAGATGTGCGTTCAATAAAGCTTTGAGGGCGGGGAGAGTAATTGTCTTTCGGATTTGAGGAGGGAGGGCATTCTAGGCCGGAGGCAGGTTGTGGGCCAGGGGTCAGTGGCAAGACGGATGAGATGGATGCCCAGTGAGAAGGTTAGCAACACCAGAGGAGCAAAGCATGTGGGCTGGGTTGTAGTAGAATAGTGAGATGTAAGGTAGGAGGGGGCAAGGGGATGGAGGGCTTTAAAGCCAATGGTGAGGAGCTTTTGTTTGATACAGAGGTTGATGGGCAACCACTGGAGATTTTTGAGGAGGGAGGTGACATGCCCTGAATGTTCCTGTGGAAAGACAGTCCGAGCAGTGGAGTGAAGTACGGACTGGCGGGGGGAGAGGCAGGAGGTTGGGAGGTCAGAAAGGAGGCTGATGCAGTCATCCAGGAGGGATAGGATGAGTGATTGTATTAACGTGGTAAGCACTTTCTATGTGTCAAGCATTGTTCTAAGCACTGGGGTAGATACCAACTAATCAGATTGGACATAGTCTCTCTGTCCCTCTTGGGTCTCACACTCTTAATTCCCATTTCCAGTTGAGGGAACTGAGGCACAGAGAAGTGAAGTGGTGTGCTCAGAGTCACACAGCAGAGAAGTGGCGGGGCCCGGATTAGAACCCAGGTCATTCATTCATTCAATCAATCGTATTTATTGAGCCCTTACTGTGTACAAAGCACTATACTGCTTGGGAAATCCAAGTTGGCAACATACAGAGACGGTCCCTAAGCAACAGCGGGCTCACAGTCTAGAAGGGGGAGACAGACAACAAAACAAAACATATGAATATATTAACAAGACTCCCAGGCCTGGGCTCTATCTGTTAGGCCAAGCTGCTTCTCTGGGAGATATAGTTGAGTATAAGAACATTTAAGTAAGTGCTGTGGTATTGGGTTGATTATCAAACTACTTAAGGGGAACACAGCCAAGAGCATGGTCAAAGCGAAGAGGATGTCAGACGTAGGGGAAAAAGAGGAGTTGGTTAGGGAGGACATTTGGACATTTGATAGTCACCCCAATCCCACGGCACTTATGTATATATCTTTCAATTCTATATTATAGATTACTTATTCATTTTAATGTCTGTCTCCCCTTCTAGACACTAAGCTCGTTAGGAGCAGGGAACATGTCTGCTTATTCTGCTGTACTGTACTCTTCCAAGTGCTTAGTATAATCAATCAATCAATCAATCAATCGTATTTATTGAGCGCTTACTATGTGCAGAGCACTGTACTAAGCGCTTGGGAAGTACAAATTGGCAACACATAGAGATAGTCCCTACCCAACAGTGGGCTCACAGTCTAAAAGGGGGAGACAGAGAACAGAACCAAACATACCAACAAAGTATAATGCTCTGCACATAGTAAGCACTCAATAAATACCACTGATTGAGAAAAGGGAGATGTGTCTTTTAGACTGTGAGCCCACTGTTGGGTAGGGACTGTCTCTATATGTTGCCAATTTGTACTTCCCAAGCGCTTAGTACAGTGCTCTGCACATAGTAAGTGCTCAATAAATACGACTGATGATGATGTGATGTCAGGAGGGTTTTGAAAGTGGGGAGAATGATGAACTGTCAGATATGAAGGGACAGGACGTGGACATGAGGTTGGCGGTGAGATCGAAGAGATGGAGGGACAGAGAGTAGGTGGGTGTTTAGAGGAGTGGGAGCACGGGCTTTGGAGTCAGAGGTCATGGGTTCAAATCCCGGCTCTGCCAATTGTCAGCTGTGTGACTTTGGGCAAGTCACTTAACTTCTATGTGCCTGTTACCTCATCTGTAAAATGGGGATGAAGACTGTGAGCCCCACGTGGGACAACCTGATTACCTTGTAACCTCCCCAGCGCTTAGAACAGTGCTTTGCACATAGTAAGTGCTTAATAAATAAATGCCATTATTAGATGAACAGAGTTAGGAAGGAGGAAGAGAGTTGATTGCCTTAAAGCTGATGGTAAGGGGCTTCTATTTGATGTGGAGGAGGGTGGGCAACCACTGGAGATTCGTGGGGAGACGTGGATTGAATGTTTGAGAAAAATGATCCAGGCAGCAGAATGAATTATGGATTAGACTGGGGAGAGACAGGAGGCAGGGAGGTCAGCGAGGAGGCTGGTTGCTCAGTCAATCAGTGGTATTTATTGAGCACTTAATGGGGGCATAGCACTGTAGTAAGAACTTGGGAGAGTACAACCCAATGGAGTTGGTAGACATGCTCCCTGCCCACAGCGAGCTCACGGTCTTAGAGGATGCAATAGCTGAGGCAGATAATGATGAGTGCTTGGATCAGTGGAGTAGCAGTTTGGATAATAATAGTAATAATTGTGGTATTTGTTAAGCATTTACTATGTGCCAGGTATTGTACTACTAATAATAATTGTGGTATTAAGCATTTACTACGTGCCAGGTATTGTACTAAGCTCTGGGGTGGATACAAGCAAATTGGATAAGGTGCAGTCCCTGTCCCATATGGCGCTCACAACTTCTTTCCCCATTTTACAGATGAGGTAACAGAGGCACAGAGAAGTGAAGTAACTTGTCCAAGGCCACACAGCAGACAAGTCGTTAGAGAGGAAAGGTCAGGTTCTAGAGATCTCGTAAAGATAGAACCAACAGGATTCTGTGACAGACTGAGTGTGTGGGTTGATGAGTCGGGGATCACGCTAAGATCACGGGTATGTGAGAGTAGGAGGGTGGCAGGGTTGTCAACAGTGAAAGGAAAGTGAGGGGGGAGAACAGGGTTTGGATGGGAAAAATAAGGAATTGCGTATTGGGCATGTTTAGTTGAAGGTGTCGGTGGGACATCCAAGAAGGAGAAATGGTGAGACTGCTTGAAAAAAGAGAGAAGTTAAGGCTGGAGAGGTAAATTTGGGAATCGTCCTTATAGAGATGGTGGTTGCTTGAACACACGGGGAAGGAAGCATTGCAAAAAAGCACTTAGTACAGTGCTCTGCACACAGTAAGCGCTCAATAAATACGATTGATTGATTGAAAAAAGCAAGCAGGTCAAGATGGCCATTAGGGAGGGGGCAATTGCTTTGGCCAGGAGACAAGGAATGGGGTCAGAAGCACTGACAGAGCAGGTAGAATTTGTATAGTTCCAGTCTCAGTACAATACCTGTCACATAGTAAGCACTTAACAAATATTATTATTATCATTATCAATTTGAGAGGAGGATAATTGTGAGAAACAGTGTGGCTCCGAGTATCGGCCTGAGAGTCAGAAGGACCTGGGTTCTAATCCCAGCTCTGCCACTTTTGCTGGGTGGCCTTGGGTAAGTCACTTCTCTGTGCTCAGTTACCTCACCTGTAAAATGGGGATTAAGACTGGGAGCCCAATATGGAACTTGGACCGTAACCAATCTGATTAGCTTGTCTTGACCCCACTGCTTAGTTCATGTCTGCCACACAGTAAGCTCTGAACAAATACCATAAAAAGATAAAATAAGAGGCAAGGGCTCTCCTCTTGAGATACTGCTGGAAAGGATGGAACAGTCAAAGAGGGATAATAATAATAATGATAATGGCATTTGTTAAGCGCTTACTATGTCCAGAGCACTGTTTGATAGCAGGGAATGTCTGTTTATTGGTAGAGAAGCAGCATGGCTCAATGGAAAGAGCACGAGCTTGGGAGTCAGAGGTCATGGGTTCAAATCCCAGCTCCGCCAATTGTCAGCTGTGTGACTTTGGGCAAGTCACTTCACTTCTTTGGGCTTCAGTTACCTCATCCGTAAAATGAAGACTGTGTGCCCCACATGAGACAACCTGATCACCTTGTATCCTCTCCAGCGCTTAGAACAGTGCTTTGCACATAGTAAGTGCTTAACAAATGCCATTATTAATATTATTATTATCCTCTCCCAAATGCTTAGTACAGTGCTCTGCAAAAAGTGCTCAATACGTATGATTGAATGAATGGGGCAGGAAGAGGATGGGATTTGTAGAGAAGCAGGAAAAATTGGGAGGTAACCAAGCCTAATCATTATCATTGTCATCATCAATGGTATTTATTGAGCACTTACTGTGTGCTGAGCATTCATTCAATCATATTTATTGAGCGCTTACTGTGTGCAGACCACTGTACTGTACTAAGCCCTTGGGAGAGTACAACAGAACTATATTACAGATACATTCTCTGCCCACAAAGTTCTTCCATTCTAGAAAGGGAGACAGACTGTAATATAAATAATTTATAATATTGAATTGATAGATGTGTTCCTAAGTGTTGTGGATGCCAAATACATACCGAGCCCCAGGATTCCTGGCCAGAAGCCCCCCAAATTAACTCCTTTTAAGGGTCCCAGAATTTTTACGCTTCTGTGAGTTGGACCACCATCACCCCTTAATAATAATAATAACAATGTTGGCATTTGTTAAGTGCTTACTATGTGCAAAGCACTGTTCTAAGCACTGGGGAGGGGTTACAAGGTGATCAGGTTGTCCCACGTGGGGCTCACAGTCTTCATCCCCATTTTACAGATGAGGTAACTGAGGTTCAGAGAAGTTAAGTGACTTGCCCAAAGTCACACAGCTCACAAGTGGTGGAACCGGGACTTGAACCCATGGCCTCTGACTCCAAAGCCCGGGCTCTTTCCACTGAGCCACGCTGTATCGCTCCCTCCAAAGCGCTTAGTACAGTGCTCCACGTGTAGTAAACGCTCCGTTCAATGGTATTTATTGAGTGCTTACTGTGTGCAGGGCACTGAACTAAGCGCTTGGGAGAAATCCAAATTGGGATAAATGCAATAAATCCTATCGCAAGAATGAATGAGGAAATGAAGTCTGAAATGGCTGACATGAACAATAAGCACAGCAGGTAGGGGAGAGGAAGGAGAAGTATTTTTCCTGGAGGCATGAAAAGTCCGAACTAGAACAGGAGAGGAGGAAACTGAGATGGAAGAGATCAGCCTGATGTCTAGATTTCCACCAACATGGCTCCATAACCCCTCCGCCCCAAGACAGTAAGTTCATCGTGGGCCGGGAAAGTATCTGTTTATTGCTGCATTGTACTCTCCAAAACGCTTAGTCCAGTGCTCTGCACACAGTAATCGCTCAGTAAATACAATTGAATGAATAAAAGAATGATCAGAGGAAGGGTACTGGGGAGATAATCCAGGGTCGTGGCAGAGCGGAAAGAGCAGGCTTGGGTAGGGACTGTCTCTACATGTTGCCAACTTGTACTTCCCAAGCGCTTAGTACAGTGCTCTGCACACAGTAAGCGCTCAATAAATACGACTGAATGAATTTGGGTTCTAATCCCAGCTCCGCCACTAGTCTGCTGCGTGACCTTGGGCAAGCCACTTAACTTCTCTGTGACTCAGTTACCTCATCTGGAAAATGGGAATGAAGACCGTGAGCCCCGCGTGGGACGGGGACTGTGTCCAGCCTGATTGGCTTGTATCTACCCCAGCTCTTAGAACAGTGCTTTGTACATAGTATGTGCTTAACAAATGTCACAATTATTTCCCTCTAGACTGTAAGCTTGTTGTGGGCAGTGGGTGTGTCCATTTATTGTACTTTTCCAAGGGGAATGAGGGAATGAAGTTCGGTGGAGAAAGTAGTTTAAGGGCATGGATTTGTGTGTCGAGGAAATAGTTTGGGTATAATAATTATGGTATTGGTTGAATGCTTACTATCAATCAATCAAGCAAGCAATTGTATTTATTGAGCGCTTACTGTGTGCAGAGCACTGTACTAAGCGCTTGGGAAGTACAAGTTGGCAACATATAGAGACAGTCCCTAGCCCACTGTTGGGTAGGGACCATCTCTATATGTTGCCAACTTGTACTTCCCAAGCACTTAGTACAGTGCTCTGCACACAGTAAGTGCTTAATAAATATGATTGAATGAATGAATGAATACTATATTCTTGGCACTGTACTAAGCACTGGGATGGATAAAAGCAAATCCGGTTGGACTCAGTCCCCATCCCACGTGGGGGCTCAGTCTCAATCCCCATTTTCCAGATGAGGTAACCGAGGCCCAGAGAAGTGAAGTGACTTGCCCAAAGTCACCCAGTTGACAGTTGGCAGAGTTGGAATTAAAACCCATGGCCTTCTGACTCCCAGTTCTGTGCTCTACCAACTAACTGGGGCATGATGACTTGAGAAAAAAGGTGGAGGACAAAAGATTCATTCATTCATTCAATCGTATTTATTGAGCGCTTACTGTGTGCAGAGCACTGTACTAAGTGCTTGGGAAGTACAAGTCGGCAACATAGAGAGACAGTCCCTACCCAACAATGGGCACACAGTCTAGAAGGGGGAGACAGACAACAAAATAAACCATGATCAGAAGTCTCTGTGGGGGAACAGGACAGATTTGGGTGTGTGTGTAGGAGAGAGAGCAGGTAAGGAGGTCGCAATCATTGAGTGGAATTTTTGAGTTGGGGAGAATGGAGATTGGAGGAGGGGAAAAATACAGTGCCATGCATAGATCCCGTGTGGTTCATTCATTTGTATTTATTGAGCGCTTACTCAATAAATACAAATGAATGAACCAACGGGATCTCCTCACTGTGCCTTGTTCTCGCCTGTCCCGCCGTCAACCCCTGACCCATGTCCTCCCCCTGGCCTGGAATGCTCTCAATCAATCAATCAATCAATCGTATTTATTGAGCGCTTACTGTGTGCACAGCAGTGTACTAAGCGCTTGGGAAGTACAAGTTGGCAACATATAGAGACAGTCCCTACCCAACAGTGGGCTCACAGTCTAGAAGGGGGAGACAGAGATCAAAACCCTCCGCACATCTGCCAAGCTAGCTCTCTTCCTCCCTTCAAAGACCTACTGAGAGCTCACCTCCTCCAGGAGGCCTTCTCAGACTGAGCCCCCTCCTTCCTCTCCCCCTCCTCCCCCTCCCCATCCCCCCACCTTACCTCTTTCTCCTCCCCATCCCCCGCCTTACCTCCTTCCCCTTCCCACAGCACCTGTATATATGTATATATGTTTGCACATATTTATTACTCTATTTATTTACTTTACTTGTACATATTTATTCTATTTATTTTATTTTGTTAACATGTTTTGTTTTGTTGTCTGTCTCCTCCTCCTAGACTGTGAGCTCGCTGTTGGGTAGGGACCATCTCTATATGTTACCAACTTGTACTTCCAAGCGCTTAGTAAAGTGCTCTGCATACAGTAAGGGCTCAATAAATGCAATTGAATGAATGAATACTGTGTGCGAAGCACTGAACTCAGCACTTGGGAAAGTACAGTAGAACAACAGACACATTCCCTGCCCACATCGAGCTCACAGTCTAGAGGGGGAGAGAGACAGACATTAATATCCATAAATAAATTACAGATATATAAATATATGTTGTGGGGTTGAAAGGGAGGATGAATGAAGGGAGCAAGTCAGGGTGATGCAGACAGGAGTGGGAGAAGAGGAGAGCTTAGTCAGGGAAGGCTTCTTGGAGGAGATGGGCCTTCAATAAGGCTGTGAAGTGGGGGAAAGCAATTATCTGTCTGATATGAGGAGGGAGGTGGATGGGAAACCACTGAAGTTTCTTGAGGAGTGGAGGTACATGGTCTGAATATTTCTGAAGGAAAACGATTGGGGAAGCAGAGTGGATTAGGGACTGGAGTTGGGAGAGGCAGGAGGTCAGTGAGGAGGCTGATACAGTAATCAAGATGGGCTAGGGTAAGTGCTTGCATTAATGTGGTAGCAGTTCGGATGGAGAGGAAGGGGCAGTTTTTAGCCATGCTGTGAAGGTGGAATTGACAGGATTTAGTAATGGCTTGAATATGTGCGTTGAATGAGAGAGAGAAGTCAAGGATAATGCCAAGGTTGTGGGCTTGTGAGACAGGAAGAATGTGAGAGGAAGGACAGGGTTTGGGTGGGAAGATAAGTTCAGTTTTAGCCATATTAAAATTGGAGGCGATGGGAGGACATCCAAGTAGTAGTAATAATAATAATAGTATTTGTTAAGTGCTTACTAAATAATAATAATAATGGGGTTTATTAAGGGCTTACTATGTGCCAAGCACTGATCTAAGCACTGGGGCAGATACAAGGTAATCAAGTTGTCCCATGTGGGGCTCAATGTCTTAATCCCCGTTTTCCAAATGAGGTAACTGAGGCACAGAGAAGTTACATGACTTGCCCAAGGTCACACAGCAGATGAGTGGTGGAGCCGGGATTAGAACCCACATCCTCTGACTCCCAAGTCTGTGCTCTTTCCACTAAATCAGGCTGCTTCTCTAGAGATGTCTTAAAGGCAGGAGGAAAGGCAAGACTGCAGAGAGGGAGAGAGACGAGGGCTGGAGATGGAGATTTGGGAGTCATCTGCGTAGAGTTGATAATAGAAGCCGTGTGAGTGAATGAGGTTTCCAAGGGAGTCAGTGTAGATGGAGAATAGAAGGGGGCCCAGAATTGAAGGTTAGTGGGTGGGAGGCAGAGGAGGAGCCCGTGAAAGAGACTGGGAATGAACAATCAGAAAGATAAGAGGAGAACCAGGAGAGGACAGTGACAGTGAAGCCGAGGTTAGATATTGTTTCCAGGAGAAGGGGGTGGGCCACAGTGTCGAAGGCAGCTGAGAGGTTAAGGAGGATTAAGATGGAGTAGAGCCTGTTGAATTTGGCAAGAAGGTGGTCCTTGGCGGCCTTTATTAATAATAATAATAATAATAATGAGGGCGGTTTCTGTGGAGTGAAGAGGATGGAAGCCTGATTGGAGCTGGTCAAGGAGAGAATTGGAGGAGAGGAATTTGAGATAGTGGGTGTAGACGACTCGCTAAAGGGGTTTGGAGAGGAATGGGAGGAGGGAGCTGGGGCGATAACTGGAGGGAGTCGTGAGGTCAAAAAAGGTGTTTTTTTTTTAGGATGGGGAGATATGGGCATTTTTAAAAGCAATGGGGAAAAAGCCATTGGAGAATGAACATTTGAAGATGGCAGTTAAGGAGTGAAGTTGGGAGGGGGCGAATGTTTCGATGGGGTGCGAAGGAGTAGGGTCGGATGTGCAGGTGGAGGGGGTGGATTTTGAGAAGAGGCAGGAGACTGCCTCTAGAGATACTGCTGGGAAAGATGAGGTGAAGTGCGGTGAAGGCAGAGGAGGAACTAGAATTCAGGTCTCTTAATTCCACTGGTGACCTGTAGCGAGGTGGGTTTATAATTAACAACAGCTGGCCGACGACTACTCGTGAAATTACTTGTGACCCGATGGGACTGTCCCGTCATTATTCATTTCATTTCTAATGGTGGCAAATAACTTTACCATTCCTGAGAAGCAGCTGGGCCTAGTAGAAAGAGCCTGGGGCCTGGGAGGCGAAGGATCTGGGTTCATTCATTCATTCAATAATATTTATTGAGCACTTACTGTGTGCAGAGAACTGTACTAAGCATTTGGGAAGTACAAATCGTCAACCTATGGAGATGGTCCCTACCCAACAATGGGCTCACAGTCTAGAAATCTGGTTCTAATCCAGCTCTGCCACTTGCCTCCTGTGTGACTTTGAGCAAGTTACTTAAACGTCTCTGTACTTCAGTTTCCTCCTCTCTAAAATGAGGATTAAATCCCACTCCCTCCTACTTCAACTACGAGCCCCACGTGGGACAGGTACTGTGTCTGCTGCGTATATGTGTGCCTGTATTTTGTATTTATAACAGAGCTTCGTACAGTGCTTGGCAAAGAGTAAATACTTAAGTACCACAGTAATAATAATGACTAAAAAGCTTTTGCTACCTCTTTGTGTCATCTCACAAGGCTGAAAAGTGCTTACCCACTTGAGGTCTAGAGACTTGGTGAGTTTCATTTATGGCAGAAGTAAGCTTCTCCCTTTCCCCATCCCCCTGCCTTACCTCCTTCCCCTCCCCACAGCACCTGTATATATGTTTGTACATATTTATTACTCTATTTTACTTGTACATATTCTATTTATTTTGTTAATATGTTTTGTTTTGTTGTATGTCTCCCCCTTCTAGACTGTGAGCCTGCTGTTGGGTAGGCACCGTCTCTATATGGTGCCAACTCACTTCCCAAGTGCTTAGTACAGTGCTCTGCACACAGTAAGCTCTCAATAAATACGATTGAATGAATGAAGAATTGGTTCTTACCCTGTGTATTGTGGTTGTTTTAATCTGAGTTATATAATAATTTTGGAATTTGTTAAACGCTTGCTATGTGCAAAGCACTGTTCTAAGCACTTGGGAGGATGCCAGGTGATCAGGTTGTCCCATGTGGGGCCCACAATCTTAATCCCTATTTTCCAGATGAGGTAACTGAGACACAGAGAAGTTTAAGTGACTTGCCCAAAGTCACACAGCCGACAAGTGGCAGAGCGGGGATTTGAACCCATGACCTCCTACTCCCAAGCCCGGGCTCTTTCCACTGAGCCACGCTAAGTAGTCTTCTTCAAAAGGGTATTTTTTATATTACTTTTTTTTTTGGTATTTGGTGTGTTGCAAGGTTCGGCTCTAAAATCTTCCTGTCTCCGTTTGCTGTCTTTGATCCCGGTCAAAAAAGAAGAACCAAAAAGAGACCTGAATAGGATATACCAGGTCAATCAAATTCTCACCCAACGGCTTCCCCTTAAATTCAAATCAGGCCATAAATAACACCCATTTGCATGAGGTCCTAGTCTCAACATGACATGACCCGCTTTTAGCTGAGGAATCATGAGACCCTCATCTTCCTGGTGGTGAGTCTGTGTGGTTTGGTTTTCTTTTTTTCCCCACCCTTCTCAATAATAATATTGAGAAACTATTCTCTTGACCTTTCACAGAGACTTTCTCAGACTGGTAATGGAATGAGAGGCTGTTTTTGTTGCGAGACCAGTCTGCTGTATTGTGCAGGATTAAAAAAAAAAGATTGACAGCTGGAAACATATCTTTGGAGTAGGAATAAAAGTATCTGTTGAGCACACATTGGGTGGCAATGCACTGTACTGAGCGCTAGGGAAAGAACAACCGAAATCCAGACTCATTTCCAGTCCGTGAGGTATTATAATCAATCCACGAGACAGTGTATGTGTGTGGGGGTGTGTGTATTCAATCAATCAATCAATCAATCGTATTTATTGAGCGCTTACTATGTGCAGAGCACTGTACTAAGCGCTTGGGAAGTACAAATTGGCAACACATAGAGAAAGTCCCTACCCAACAGTGGGCTCACAGTCTAAAAAGTGGGCTCACAGTCTAAAAATGTGTATTCATTTGTATTGAATGTGTATTGAATGTGTATTCATTCAATCGTATTTATTGAGTGCTTACTGTGTGCAGAGCACTGTACTATGTGTATTATAATCAATCCACGAGACAGTGTATGTGTGTGGGGGGTGCGTGTATTCATTCAATTGTATTTATTGAGCGCTTACTGTGTGCAGAGCACTGTACTATGTGTATTATAATCAATCCACAAGACAGTGTATGTGTTTGGGTGTGGGTGTATTCATTGTCGTATTTATTGAGCTCTTACTGTGTGCAGAGCACTGTACTATGTATATGATGACCTGAAACCTGTCCACATGTTTTCTTTTGTCTGTCTCCCCGCTTCCAGACTGTGAGCCCATTGTTGGGTAGGGACCGTCTCTGTTTGTTGCCGACTTGTACTTCCCAAGCGCTTAGTACAGTGCTCTGCACACAGTAAGTGCTTAATAAATACGAATGAATGTATGTTTGATGGTATTTAAGCGCTTAGTATGTGCCAGGCACTACAGTAAGTGATGGAGTAAATGCAAGCTAATGGGATTGGACACAGTCCCTGCCCCACATGGGGCTCACAGTCTTAATCCTCATTTTACAGATGAGGGCACTGAGGCACAGAGAGAGTAAGTGACTTGCCCAAGGTCACCCAGCAGACAGATGGAGACAGGATCAGAACCCGGGTCCTCCTGACTCTCAGGCCTCTGTTCTACCTAGTAGGCCATGCTGCTTCTCCTAAATCTCCTTTCTCATACTCTCAGGAACCTTTCATCCAGTGCTATTTACCGAGTTTGTTCTCAATAAATAATATTAATCAGTGGGAGTGGTGAATCGAATGGTTTGCTATCTGTGAGAAGGAAGCCAAATTCTATTTGAAACCACCCTTGGATCACATGTTAGTGTGTGGAGAAGCAGCGTGCCTAGTGGATAGAGCACGCTCCTGGGAGTCAGAAGGACCTGGGTTCTAATCCTGACTCTGCCACTTGTCCTCTGAATGACCTTGGGAAAGTCACCTCACTTCTCTGTGCCTCAAGTGCCTCATCTGTAAATACAGATTCATTGCCCATTCTCCCCCATCTCAGACTGTGAGCCCCATGTGGGACATGGACTTGTGTCCAACCTGATTATCTATAATAATAATAATAATAATAATAATAATAATAATAATAATGTTGGTATTTGTTAAGTGCTTACTATGTGCCAAGCACTGTTCTAAGCGCTAGGGTAGATAGAAGATAATCAGATGATCCCACGTGGGGCTTAGTCTTCATCTCCATTTTACAGATGAGGTAACTGAGGCCCAGAGAAGTTAAGTGGCTTGCTCAAGGTCACACAATTGACAAGTGGTGGAGGCAGGATTAGAACCCATGACCTCTGACTCCAAAGCTCGGGCTCTTTCCACTAAGCCATGCTGCCCAGCATCTAATACAGTGCTTGGCACATAATAGGTAATTGATGTGCCACGATTAGTACTATCATTGTGATTTTTATGAATAATATTCTGCACTATTATCATTATTACTGTCACTATTAACGATAGAGCAATGAAATTTGGGATTCTGTAGGTAGTGAGTTTCCATGGGTTGAAGAAATTATGCTTGATGAGACTCACTGATATGAGGTGACACTGAGATCCTATAGCTATAGCTATTAAATTATAGTTATAATTATTATATATTTATATATTTAATAATATATGTTAATATATTATATTATAGCTATAATTCCATTTGTTCTGATGATTTTGACACCTGTCTACATGTTTTGTTCCATTGTCCATCTCCCCCTTCTAGTCTGTGAGCCCGTTGCTGGGTAGGGATTGTCTCTATATGTTGCCGACTTGTATTTCCCAAGCACTTAGTACAGTGCTCAGCACAAAGTAAGCGCTCAATAAATGCAACTGAATGAATGAATGAATCCTCTTGCCCGGGTCTGCATCAGTCTTGTGGACCGCACAAGTCCTATGCGTAGCAGCCTGGCAGAGTGGATAGAGCCCCGGGCTGGGAGACAGAAGGTCATGGGTTCTAATCCCACCTCCGCCACTTGTCTGTTGTGTGAGCTTGGGCGAGTCACTTCAGTTCTCTGGGCCTCAGTTCCCTCATCTGTGAAATGGGGATTCAGTATCTGCTCTCTCTCCTACTTAGGCTGGGAGTCCCATGTGGGACCTGATTATCTTGTATCATCATCAATCGCATTTATTGAGTGCTTACTATGTGCAGAGCACTGTACTAAGCGCTTGGGAAGTACAAATTGGCAACATATAGAGACAGTCCCTACCCAACAGTGGGCTCACAGTCTAAAAGGGGGAGACAGAGAACAAAACCAAACATACTAACAAAATAAAATAAATAGAATAGATATGTACAAATAAATTAAATAAATAAATAGAGTGAAAAAAATATGTACAAACATATATACATATATACAGGTGCTGTGGGGAAGGGAGGGAGGTAAGATGGGGGGATGGAGAGGGGGACGAGGGGGAGAGGAAGGAAGGGGCTCAGTCTGGGAAGGCCTCCTGGAGAAGGTGAGCTCTCAGCAGGGCCTTGAAGGGAGGAAGAGAGCTAGCTTGGCGGATGGGCAGAGGGAGGGCATTCCAGGCCCGGGGGATGACGTGGGCCGGGGGTCGATGGTGGGACAGGCGAGAGTGAGGTACGGTGAGGAGATCAGCGGTGGAGGAGCGGAGGGTGCGGACTGGGCAGTAGAAGGAGAGAAGGGAGGTGAGGTAGGAGGGGGCCAGGGGATGGACAGCCTTGAAGCCCAGGGTGAGGAGTTTCTGCCTGATGCGCAGATTGATTGGTAGCCACTGGAGATTTTTGAGGAGGGGAGTAACATGCCCAGAGCGTTTCTGGACAAAGACAATCCGGGCAGCAGCATGAAGTATGGATTGAAGTGGAGAGAGACACGAGGATGGGAGATCGGAGAGAAGGCTGATGCAGTAGTCCAGACGGGATAGGATGAGAGCTTGAATGAGCAGGGTAGCGGTTGGGATGGAGAGGAAAGGGCGGATCTTGGCAATGTTGTGGAGCTGAGACTGGCAGGTTTTGGTGACGGCTTGGATGTGAGGAGTGAATGAGAGAGCGGAGTCGAGGATGACACCAAGGTTGCGGGCTTGTGAGACGGGAAGGATGGTAGTGCCGTCAACAGAGATGGGAAAGTCAGGGAGAGGGCAAGGTTTGGGAGGGAAGACAAGGAGTTCAGTCTTCGACATGTTGAGCTTTAGGTGGCGGGCAGACATCCAAATGGAAGTGCTTAGTACAGTGCTCTGCACATAGTAAGCGCTCAATAAATACGATTGATGATGATGATGATGATGTCCTGAAGGCAGGAGGAGATGCGAGCCTGGAGAGAGGGGGAGAGAGCAGGGGCAGATATGTAGATCCGGGTGTCATCAGCATAGAGATGATAGTTGAAGCCGTGGGAGCGAACGAGGTCACTAAGGGAGTGCGTGTAGATTGAGAACAGAAGGGGACCAAGCACTGAACCTTGGGGAACCCCCACAGTGAGAGAATGGGAGGGGGAGGAGGAGCCTGCAAAAGAGACTGAGAAAGAACGACCGGAGAGGTAAGAGGAGAACCAGGAGAGGATGGAGTCTGTGAAGCCAAGGTCAGATAGAGTGTTGAGAAGAAGGGGGTGGTCCACAGCATCAAAGGCAGCTGAGAGGTCGAGGAGGATTAGGACAGAGTAGGAGCCGTTGGATTTGGCAAGCAGGAGGTCATCGGTGACCTTTGAGAGGGCAGTTTCCGTGGAATGTAGGGGACGGAAGCCAGACTGGAGGAGGTTGAGGAGAGAGTTATTATTGAGGAATTTTAGGCAGCGAGTGTAGACAACTCGTTCAAGGAGTTTGGAAAGGAATGGTAGGAGGGATATGGGACGATAACTAGAAGGTGAGGTGGGGTCAAGAGAGGGTTTTTTTAGGATGGGTGAGACATGGGCATGTTTGAAGGCAGAGGGGAAGGAACCAGTGGAGAGTGAGCGGTTGAAGATGGAAGTTAAGGAGGGGAGAAGGGATGGAGCGAGAGATTTCATAAGATGAGAGGGAATGGGGTCAGAAGCACAGGTGGCCGGAGTAGCACTTGAGAGGAGGGAGGAGAGCTCCTCCTCTTGTATCTCTCCCTGTGCTTATTACAGTGCTTGGCACACAGTAAGTGCTTAACAAATATAAGTATTATTATCATTAGTGTTATTGCTATTAGTATTACTTACCACTATGATTGCCAGCCAGTCAATAGTATTAATTGAGCACTTACTGTCTGGAGAACACTGACCTAAGCACTAAGACCTAAGACCTAAGCAAAATAACAATAAACAGTCACATTCCCTGCTTACAACTACTGTTATCACTATTACTATTACCATTATTATTACTTTGATTATGGTTACTATTTCTGCTACTGCTTACCATGTGCAGTAATTACTATCACTACTACTGTCGTTACTATTATTATTACTATTGTTACTATTATTTACACCTGTCTACTTGTTTTGTTTTTGTTGTCTGTCTCCCCCTTCTAGACTGTGAGACTGTTGTTGGGTAGGGACCGTCTCTGTATGCTGCTGACTTGTACTCTCCCAAGCGCTTAGTACAGTGCTCTGCACACAGTAGCATTCAATAAATACGAATGAATGAATGAAAATGTTGCTGATTGGTACTTCCCAAACGCTTAGTACAGTGCTCTGCACACAGTAAGCGCTTAATAAATACGATTGATTGAATGAATGACTATTACCATTATTACAATTATTATTCTTAATATTATCATTATTACTACTCACATCTCTGTATTTATTGGATTCCCCAGGATGAGAAGGAAGGCTGAGCTTGATTTTTTTTTTTTTTTCTTGTTGCCAAGGGAGAGGTGGGTTTTTTGAATGGAATCCTAGCAGCTTTGCAACAGTTGTTGCTGGGGATAGAGAGTTGCCAGCTGGGTGCTTAGAACAATGCTTTGCACATAGTAAGCGCTTACCAAATGCCATTATTATCATTATTATTATTATTAGCTGATTGTTTCTGGGAGGGAGACAGCTGATGTACATGGATGATTAAAAAAAGATGTCCTTCACTGATCTCATTCATTCATCCAATCGTATTTATTGAGCGCTTGGGAAGTACAAGTTGGGAACATATAGAGACGGTCCCTACCCAACAGTGGGCTCACAGTCTACCAGGGGTAACAGAGAACAAAACCAAACATATTAATAAAATAAATAGAATAGATATGTACAAGTAAAATAAATAGAGTAATAAATATGTACAAACATATATACATATATACAGGTGCTGTGGGGAAGGGAAGGAGGTAAGGCGGGAGGGTGGAGGGAGGAGGAGAGGGAGAGGAAGGAGGGGGCTCAGTGTGGGAAGGCCTCCTGGAGGAGGTGAGCTCTCAGTAGGGCTTTGAAGGGAGGAAGAGAGCGAGCTTGGCGGGTGGGCAGAGGGAGGCCATTCCGGGCCCGGGGGAGGATTTGGGCCGGGGGTCGATGGCGGGACAGGCGAGAACGAGGTACGGTGAGGAGATTAGCGGCGGAGGAGCGGAGGGTGCGGGCTGGGCTGTGAAACCTCTTTCTTGCCTTACCTTCTCAAGGCCTTGCGGGTAGAGCACTGGCCTGGGAGTAAGAAGATAATGGGTTCTCATCCTGGCTTCACCACTTGTCAGCTTTGTGACCTTAGGCAAGTCACTTCTCTGGCCCTCAGTTATCTCATCTGTAAAATGGGGATTAAGACTGTGAGCACCATGAGGGACAGGGACTGTGTCCAACCTGATTAGCTCGTATCTACCCCAGCGTTTAGGACAGTTCTTGACACATAGTAAGTGCTTAAATATATTATTATTATCGTTATTATTACTCTGCAAGTTTGAAGCAGTTTGTCCTCAGTCCTGAAACTCCCTCCCATCCTACCCTCCATATATATATATATATATATATATATATATATATAATAGCATTTATTAAGCGCTTACTATGTGCAAAGCACTGTTCTAAGCACTGGGGAGGATACAAGGTGATCAGGTTGTCCTATGTGGGGCTCACAGTCTTATTCCCCATTTTACAGATGAGGTAACTGAGGCCCAGAGAAGTTAAGTGACTTGTCCAAAGTCACACAGCTGACAAGTGGTGGAGCCTGGATTTGAACCCTTGACCTCTGACTCCAAAGCCTGCACTCTTTCCACTGAGCCACGCTGCTTCTCTATATATGCCAGAACACTAATTCCCCCAACCTTCAAAAGTCTTATTAAAACCATACATCCTCCAAAGAGACTGTGAGCTCACTGTAGTGTAGGGACTGTCTCTATATGTTGCCAACTTGCACTTCCCAAACGCTTAGTACAGTGCTCTGCACACAGTAAGTGCTCAATAAATACGATTGAATGAACGAGGCCATCCCTGACTAAACCCTCATTTTCCCCTACTCCCTCTCCCTTCTGCATAATAATAATGATAATAATAATGGCATTTATTAAGCACTTACTATGTGATCAGGTTGTCTCTTGGAGGGCTCACAGTCTTAATCCCCATTTTATAAATGAGGGAACTGAGGCACAGAGAAGTTAAGTGACTTGCTCAAAGTCACACAGCTGACAAGTGGCAGAGCCGGTATTTGAACCCATGACCTCTGACTCCAAAGCCCGGGCTCTTTCCACTGAGCCATGCTGCTAATAATAGTAATAATAATGGTATTTGTTAAGCGCTTACTATGTGCCAAGCACTGTTTTAAGTGCTGGGGTAGATACAAGGTAATTAGATTATCCCACGTGGGGCTCACAGTCTCAATCCCCAATTTACAGATGAGGTAACTGAGGCACAGAGAAGAATAATAATGAAGGCATTTATTAAGCACTTGCTATGTGCAATGCACTGTTCTAAGCGCTGGGGAGGATACAAGGTAGTCAGGTTGCCCCACATGGGACTCAGTCTTAACCCCCATTTTACAGATGAGGTAACTGAGGCCCAGAGAAGTGAAGTGACTTGCCCAAAGTCACACAGCTGACAATTGGCAGAGTAGGAATTTGAACCCACGATCTCTGACTCCAAAGCCCGGGCTCTTTCCACTGAGCCATGCTGCTTCTCTAGTCCTACATATCCATATCCATAGTACGAAGGAAAACTTAAGTCACTTGCCCAAGGTCACACAGCAGACAAGTGGCAAAACTGGGATTAGAACCCACGACTTAACTTCATAGTCCACCATTAATGATAATAATTGTAGTATTTGTTAAGTGCTTACTATGTGCCAGGCACTGTAGTAGATACAAGCAAAATGGGTTAGACACGGTCCCCATCCCACGTGGGGTTCACAGTCTCAATCCCCACTTTACAGATGAGGTCACTGAGGCCCAGAGAAGTGAAGTGACTTGCCCAAGGTCATGCAGCAGACATGTGTGTGTGTGTGTGTGTGTGTGTGTGTGTGTGTGTGTGTGTGTGTGTATATACACACACATATATATCATGATATATATCATATGTATGTATATGTATGTATATGTATATATATATGCATATGTATATGTATACATGTATACATATATACATATATATACATATGCATACATATAGAGGAGCAGCATGGCTCTGTGGAGAAGAGCACGGGCTTTGGAGTCAGAGGTCATGGGTTCGAATCCCGGCTCTGCCACATGTCTGCTGTGTGACCTTGGGCAAGTCACTTAACTTCTCTGAGCCAGTTACCTCATCTGTAAAATGGGGATTAAGACTGTGAGCCCCAGGTGGGACAACTTGATCACCTTGTATCCACCCCCAGCGCTTAGAACAGTGCTCTGCACATAGTAAGCGCTTAACAAATGCCATCATTATTATGTATACATATATATGTATACATGTATATGTATAAATGTTTGTACGTATTCATTACTCCATTTTACTTGTACATATTCTATTTATTTTATTTGGTTTATATGTTTTGTTTTGTTGTCTGTCTCCCCCTTCTAGACTGCGAGCCCGCTGTTGGGTAGGGACTGTCTCTATATGTTGCAAACTTGTACTTCCCAAGCGCTTAGTACAGTGCTCTGTACACAGTAAGTGCTCAGTAAATACGATTGATTGAATGAATGAATGAATGAATGAAAAGTGGAGGAGTCAGGATTAGAACCCATTACCTTCTGACTCCCAGGCAGGTGCTCTGTCCTCTACACCTGAGCTGCTTCTCTGGCCAAATGATTGCAGAGAGGGTGTGTGTTAGTGATCCTAGCTCTCTGGCTAAAACTATCATTGAAAAGGTGCTCTTAGCAAAGGGAAGCAGCATAATAATAATAATAATGATAGCATTTGTTAAGCGCTTACTATGTGCAAAGCGATGTTCTATGCGCTGGAGAGGTTACAAGGTGATCAGGTTGTCCCACGTGGGGCTCAGTCTTAACCCCCATTTTCCAGATGAGGGAACTGAGGCACAGAGAAGTTAAGTGACTTGCCCAAAGTCACACAGCTGACAATTGGTGGACCGGGATTTGAACCCATGACCTCTGAGTCATTCATTCATTCAATTGTATTTATTGAGCACTTACTGTGTGCAGAGCACTGTACTAAGCGCTTGGGAAGTACAAGTTGGCAACATCTAGAGACGGTCCCTACCCAATAGTGGGCTCACAGTCTAGAAGGGGGAGACAGAACAAAACATATTAACAAAATAAAATAAGTAGAATAAATATGTACATAGAGTAATAAATACGTACAAACGTATATACATATATACAGGCATTGATAGTACGTGTTTAAAGTTCACTGTTACCCTCATCTCAGGGGAGTGAGGAATGATTGGCATGAGTATAAATGAAATATTTAAAGATGGGGTAAGATTTGGAACGCCCACAGCCCGTAAGGGGTGGAGCTGGGATTAGGACACCCAGATCATCATCATCATCATCATCAATCGTATTTATTGAGCGCTTACTATGTGCAGAGCACTGTACTAAGCGCTTGGGAAGTACAAATTGGCAACATATAGAGACAGTCCCTACCCAACAGTGGACTCACAGTCTAGATCTCTGGACTCCCAGGGCGGTGGTCTTTCTATTAGGCCACGCTATTTCTTGGGCCTTAATTCATCCTTTCTGTGTATTATTATATTGCCCTGATCCCTTCACAAGTTCATCGTTCCTTGTCTTCTGGAGAGTGGCATACACCTCACCCAATCAGAACCGATACTGAAATATTTACCTCAGAAAACCACTTAGAGAAGAGACTATGACTGTTGATTTCAATCAACTGCCCGTACCTGTACCTGTCTGCGAGCCTCAGCCCATGCTCTTTCCACTGAGCTACACTGCTTCTCTAAGGGGAAGAGCTCTAGTGGGAAGAGAGCGCACCATGGACTTGAAGTCAGAGGAACTGGGTTCTATTTGTTCACTCTATCGTATTTATTTGGCACTTCTCGTGTGCAGCGCACTGTACTAAGACCTTGGGAGAGTACAATACAGCAATAAACAGGCACCTCACCTCCCTTCTCTCCTTCTCCAGCCCAGCCCGCACCCTCCACTCCTCTGCTGCTGCTAACCTCCTCACTCTACCTCTTTCTCACCTGTCCCGCCGTCGACCCCCCGGCCCACGTCCTCCCCCTGGCCTGGAATGCCCTCCCTCTGCCCATCCGCCAAGCTAGCTCTCTTCCTCCCTTCAAAGCCCTACTAAGAGCTCACCTCCTCCAAGAGGCCTTCCCAGACTGAGCCCCCTTTTTCCTCTCCCCCTCCCCCCAGCCCTACCTCCTCCCCCTCCTCGCAGCACCTGTATATATGTTTGTGCAGATTTATTACTCTATTTGACTTGTACATATTTACTATTCTATTTATTTTGTTATGCTGTGCATATAGCTTTAATTGTATTTGTTCGACGACTTGACACCTGTCCACGTGTTTTGTTTTGTTGTCTGTCTCCCCCTCCTAGACTGTGAGCCCGTTGTTGGGTAGGGACCATCCCTATATACTGCCAACTTGTCCTTCCCAAGTGCTCTGCACACAGTAAGTGCTCAATAAATATGATTGAATGAATGAATGAGTGAATTTCCTGCCCACAACGAGCTTACAGTCTGGAGGCGGGAAGACAGCCATTATTATACCTAAATAAATGATAGATATGGACACAGTGTTGTGGGGCTGGGAGGGAGATGAATTAAGGGAGCAAGTCAGCATGACACAGAAGGGAGTGGGAGAAGAGGAAAGGGAGGCTTAGTTAGGGAAGGCCTTTTGGAGGAGATGGGCCCTGAATAATAATAATAATAATGGCATTTATTAAGTGCTTACTATGTGCAAAGCACTGTTCTAAGTGCTGGGGGGGTTACAAGATGATCAGGTTATCCCACGGGGGGCTCACAGTCTTAACCCCCATTTTACAGATGAAGGAACTGAGGCACAGAGAAGTTAAGTGACTTGCCCAAGGTCACACAGCAGGCAATTGGCGGAGCCAGGATTTGAACCCGTGACCTCTGACTCCAAATCCCGGGCTCTTTCCACTGAGCCACGCTGAATAAGGCTTTGAAGCGGGAGAGAGTCATTGTCAGAGACAGGATGTGGGCCAGGAGTCAGCCCGTGAGATAGACGAGATCGAAGCACAGTGAGAAGGTTGGCATTAGATAAGCGAAGTTTACGGGCTGGGTTGGAGAAAGAGAGTAGAGAGGTGAGGTAGGAAGGCACTTAGTACAGTGCTCTGCCCACAAAGTGCTCAGTAAATATGATTGACTAAAAAATAAGGGGGCAAGGTGATTGACTGCTTTAAAACCAGTGGTGAGGAGTTTTTGTTTGATGTGGAGGTAGATGGGCAATCACTGGAGTTTTTTGAGGCATGGAGAGACCTGTCCTGAACACTTTTTTTGAAAAATGATCCGGGCTTCAGTGTGAAATACGGCCTGGAGTGGGGAGAGGCAGGAGGCTGGGAGGTCAACAAGGTTGCTGATGCAGTAATCCAGGTGGGATAGGATAAGTGGGATAGGATAAGGATAAATAAATAAGATTTATTTAGGATAAATAAAATAAATTTATTTTATTTTGTTAGTACGTTTGGTTTTGTTCTCTGTCTCCCCGTTTTAGACTGTGAGCCCACTGTTGGCTATATGTTGGCTATATGTTGCCAGTTTGTACTTCCCAAGTGCTTAGTACAGTGCTCTGCACATAGTAAGCGCTCAATAAATACGATTGATGATGATGATGATAAGTGCAGCACTGTGGAAAGAGCCTGGGCTTTGGAGTCAGAGGCCATGAGTTCAAATGCCGGCTCCACCAATTGTCTGCTGTGTGACTTTGGGCAAGTCACTTCACTTCTCTGTGAAGTCAAGGCCCTGCTGAGAGCTCACCTCCTCCAGGAGGCCTTCCCAGACTGAGCCCCTTCCTTCCTCTCCCCCTCGTCCCCCTCTCCATCCCCCCATCTTACCTCCTTCCCTTCCCCACAGCACCTGTATATATGTATATATGGTTGTACATATTTATTACTCTATTTATTTATTTATTTCACTTGTACATTTCTATCCTATTTATTTTATTTTGTTGGTATGTTTGGTTCTGTTCTCTGTCTCCCCCTTTTAGACTGTGAGCCCACTGTTGGGTAGGGACTGTCTCTATGTGTTGCCAATTTGTACTTCCCAAGCGCTTAGTACAGTGCTCTGCACATAGTAAGCGCTCAATAAATACGATTGATTGACTGATTGATTCTCTGTGCCTCAGTTCATTCATTCATTCATTCAATCGTATTTATTGAGCGCTTTGTGTGCAGAGCACTGTACTAAGCACTTGGGAAGTACAAGTTGGGATTTGTACTTGTACTCAGTTACCTCATCTGCAAAATGGGGATTAAGACTGTGAGCCCCACGTGGGACAACCTGATTACCTTGTATCTCCCCCCCCCCAACACTTAGAACAGTACTTGGCACATAGTAAGTGCTTAATAAATGCCATCATTATTATTATAAGTGTTTGGATTAATGTGGAAGCAGTTTGGGTGGAGAGGAAAGGGTGGATTTTGGCGATGTTGTGAAGGTGGGACCGACAGGATTTATTGATGGATTGGATATGTGGGTTGAATGAGAGAGAGGAGTCAAGTTTAACACGAAGGTTATGGGCTTGTGATACAGGAAGGATGGAGGTGTCGTCTACAGTGATGGAAAAGTCACGGGAAGGTGAGGGTTTGGGTGGGACGATAAAGAACTCTGTTTTGGCTATGTTACGTCTGAAGTGACGGGAGGACATCCAAGTAGAGGTGTTTTGAAGGCAGGAGGAAAGGCGAGACTGCAGAGAGGGAGAGAGATCAGAGCTGGAATTGGATTATGATTTAACGAGAAGGAGATTTGGGAATCATCGTGTAGAGGTGGTAGTTGAAGCCGTGGGAGGGAATTAATTCTCCAAGGGAGTGGGTGTAGATGGAGAATTAGAAGGGGACCCAGAACTGAGTCTTGAGGGACCCCCACAGTTAGGGGATGGGAGGGGGTGGAGGAGCCCGTGAAGGAGACTGAGAATGAATGGCCAGAAAGATAAGAGGAAAACCAGGAGAGGACGGAGTCCGTGAAGCCAAGGTTGGTAATGTTTCCAAGAGAAGGCACAGTGTCGAAGGCAGCTGAGAGGTCAAGGAATTATGCCCTGCCTGTACTGCCATTAAAAGGAAAATCAGTCCCTCGGGTGTCTTTATTGAGCACTTACTCTGTGCAGAGCCCTGTGCTAAGTGCTTGGAAGAGTGCAGTTGACTTAGCAGACACCACCAGAGTACAACCCCTCAGAGAGCTTACAATCAAGTAGGAATGATGAACGCTAAAATTAATCACTAATAGCAGGAAATGACAGTTTAAGGATATGCACCGACACGTTACTTAATGGGAAGGAGAAGCATCCAAATGCTTTAATGACATGAAAGTTTTGAAGCGGCAGTGGGTGGGAAGGGAAATAGAGGTGAGAGATGATTAAGGAAAGACCTCATGGAGAAGATGTGATTTCACTAGGGCATGGTGGGGAGATGGGAAGAACAGTCATTTGGCAGATTCAAAGAGGGAGGGAGCTCAAGGGGCTGGCTACTGGAGATGAGGGAGCAATCACAGAAGGCCTCCCGGAGGAGGCGGGATTTCAAGAAGGGCGTTGAAGATGGGGAGAGCACTTGGCACATGGGAAAGGGGAGGGAGGGAGGTCCAAGCAGCAGAGAGAGAGCATGACTCAAGTTACTTGATAAAGGGTGAGAATTTTGTTTGAGCGTACAATCGCCCAGACTAGCCAAGGTGCATGGTTTAGTGGAAAAAACCTGGGTTTGGGAGTCAGGGGTCATGGGTTCTAATCCTGACTCCGCCACTTGTCAGCTGTGTGACTTTGGGCAACTCAATTCACTTCTCTGTGCCTCGGTTATCTCATCTGTAAAATGGGGATTGACTGTGAGCCCCACGTGGAACAACCTGATAACCTTATATCTACCCCCAGTGCTTAGAACAGTGATTGGCACATAGTAAGTGCTTAACAAATATCATTATATTATTATTATTATCATTTAGGTGCTCTTCCCTAATTCTCTTTCTGTCCCTTTTCTCCAGGAGAATAGTGCTTGGTCATCACCTTTGGGGAGCTCCTCTCATTCCAGGTTTGGCTTTTGTTCATTTCCCGTCCTCCTCTTCTTAAAGGGAATTCTCCAGGCCCACCAGAAGACTGCCCTCTCATAATCGATCAATAGTGTTTCTTGAGCACTTACCATGTGCAGAACACTGTACTAAGTGCTTGGAAGAGTCCTATATAACAGACTCAGTAATCTTTGGTGTTTAAGTGCTTATTGCATGCAGAGCACTGAGCTAAGTGCTTTCAAGAGTCCAATATAAGTCAGTAATCAGTGGTATCTAGTGGGTGCTTACTGTGTGCAGAGCACTGTACTAAGTGCTTGGGAGAGTCCAATATAACAGACTCAGTAATCTTTGGTGTTTAAGTGCTTATTGCATGCAGAGCACTGTGCTAAGTGCTTTCAAGAGTCCAATATAAGTCAGTAATCAGTGGTATCTATTGGGTGCTTACTGTGTGCAAAGCACTGTACTAAGTGCTTGGGAGAGTCCAATATAAGGGAGTTGGGAATCAATGGTATTTATTGAGCATTTACTGTGGACAGAGCGCTGTGCTAAATGCTTGGAAGAGTTCAATATAAGTCAGTAATCAATCAACCAATGGTATTTATTGAGTGCTTACTGTGCGCAGAGTGCTGTACTAACCGCTTGGGAGAGTTCAATATAACAGTCAGCAATCAATCAACCAATGGTATTTACTGAGCGCTTACTGTGTGCAGAGTGCTGTACTAAGCACTTGGGAGAGTCCAGTATAACAGTTGCTAACCCAGCGCTTAGAACAGTGTTCAGTGCTTAGAACAGTGCTTTGCACATAGTAATCGCTTAACAAATACCATCATTATTATTAATCCGGGAATCAAGGGTATTTACTGAGCGCTACTGTGTGCGGAGCACTGTACTAAGTGCTTGGGAGAGTCCAACGTAACAGAGAGTCAGTAATCAACTGATCAGTGGTATTTATTGAGCGCTTCCTGTGTGCAGAGCACTGTCCTAAGCACTTGGGAGAGTGCAGTAGAATGATAAAACAGACACATTCCCTGCTCCCAAGGAGCTTCCAGTCTTGACTCGGGGGGGTCTTTGGGTTATTTTGCCAGAGCGGATCCGTCCCCCGTCACGGGCTACAACACATCATCTACGGAGAGCGCCGTCACCTCCACCGGTGAGTCACCGGGCCATTCAACCAGTCATTTGTATTTATTGAGCGCTTCCTGTGCGCAGAGCCCTGTACTGAGCGCTTGGCAGCGGACAACCTCCCTCTAGACTGTGAGCTCACTGTGGGCAGGGATTGTCACTGTTTATTGTTGTATCGTACTTTCCTAGCAAAATAGAGCCTGAGCCTGGGCGTCAGAAGGTCATGGGTTCTAATCCCGGCTCCGCCACTCATCTGCCATGTGACCTTGGACTAGTCACTTCAATTCTCAGGGCCTCAGTTTCCTCATCTTAAAAAATGGAGAATAAGGGTGTGAGCCCAATGTGGGACAGGAGCTGCATCTAACCCGATGAACTTGTATCTGCCCCAGCACTTAGAACAGTGCTTGGCACATAGTAAGCGCTTAACAAGTACCATAATTATTTATTATTTCTTTAGTAATAATAATGGTATTTGTTAAGCGCTTACTATGTGCAAAGCACTGTTCTAAGCGCTGAAAAAAAATCAGGTTGTCCCATGGGGGGTTCACAGTCTTAATCCCCATTTTACAGATGAGGGAACTGAGGCACAGAGAAGTGAAGTGACTTTCCCAAAGTCACACAGCTGACAATTGGCAGAGTCGGGATTCAAACCCATGACCCCTGACTCCAAAGCCCCCTGCTCTTTCCACTGAGCCACGCTGCTTAGTAAAGTGCTCTGCACGCAGTAAGTGCTTAATAAATACAATGGAATGAATTGAATAAATACAAAAGGACAGTAAACGGACACATTCCCTGGCCACCAGGAGCTTACAGTCTAGAGGGGAAGACAGATGTGAATAGAAACGAATAAATGATAGATCTGGACATCAATCAATCAATCAATCATATTTATTGAGCGCTTACTGTGTGCAGAGCACTGTACTAAGCGCTTGGGAAGTACAAGTCAGCAACACATAGAGACAGTCCCTACCCAACAGCGGGCTCACAGTCTAGAAGGGGGAGACAGAGAACAAAACCAAACATGCTAACAAAATAAAATAAGTAGAATAGATATGTACAAGATAAATAAATAAATAGAGTAATAAATATGTACAAACATATATACAGGTGCTGTGGGGAAGGGAAGAATGAATAAATGAATAGCAGGGACTGCATCCATCAGTGGTGCGGGGCTGGGAGGGGGCATGAAGAAAGGGAGTAAGTCAAATAAACAGACACATTCCCTGCCCATAAGGAGCTTACAGTCTAGAGGGGAAGACAGATGTGAATAGAAACGACATCAGTGGTGTGGGGCTGGGAGGGGGCATGAAGAAAGGGAGTAAAGAGTCTAAACTCTGTCCACTCGGATTCCGCAGATTCCGACTCGGATGTGCTGACGCTGACCGTGGCCCCCAGCGATCTGGATTCCCAGCCTCCGGAGGAGGAAGGACGGACACCTCCCCTCTCCCGCAGCCCGACAGAGAGCCGAAGTAAAACGTGAACTAGGATCACGGAGTATTTCCCTTTGAGGGTTCCGCGTTCTAGACTGTATATTCCCCAAGGGCAGGGATCCTGTTTACGAGCGCCATTGTACCCGCCCCAGAAAACATTTGGTACAGTGCTTTGCAGAGCAAAAGCCCAAGAAAATTCACTATACCATTGAAATCCGCCAACTCTATAGTACTGTACTTTGTCAAAGTCTCGGTACAGTGCTCTGCAGAGCAAACGTTCAAAAATAAAAATAACATTTAAATCTACCAACTTGACTGTATTGTACTATTCCAAGCGCTCAGTCCAATGCTCTGCAGAGCCAACACACAATAAAAACCATATCATTCGAATCTACCAATTTGCCTGGCACATAGCATCATCATCATCAATCGTATTTATTGAGTGCTTACTGTGTGCAGAGCACTGTACTAAGCGCTTGGGAAGTACAAGTTGGCAACATATAGAGACAGTCCCTACCCAACAGTGGGCTCACAGTCTAAAAGACTAGCAAGCACTTAACAAATGCAATTATTATTATTATTACTATTGGAATAGTGACTGTTGGGTGGCTATGACTTGGATGTATTGTAAGTTGATTGGTTTCACCTCCCTCCCTTCCCCACAGCACCTGTATATATGTATATATGTTTGTACATATTTTTTTACTCTATGTATTTATTTATTTAATTTATTTGTACATATCTATTCTATTTATTTTATTTTGTTAGTATGTTTGGTTTTGTTCTCTGTCTCCCCCTTTTAGACTGTGAGCCCACTGTTGGGTAGGGACTGTCTCTATATGTTGCCAATTTATACTTCCCAAGCGCTTGGTACAGTGCTCTGCACATAGTAAGCGCTCAATAAATACGATTGATGATGATGATGATGATGATGGTTCCCCAAAGCCCATTTTGATTGGCGTCTTTTGTAGATTAACCGCTCCGTTACTGCCTATAATTGCCTCCCCTTACCTTTTCCGCTTTTCCATTTTTTCCTCGGGCACAGACCTCGCTAATGAAAACACTCCCCTCCCGGCTTCCCCGGCTGAGGATCAAGCGGCATTAAACGTGGTAAGGAAATCTACCTGTAGTTGTGGAAATGCTAATTGAGTTCCCCCTTCAAGAAATTAATCAATGACATTTATTGGATGCTTACTGCGTGCAGAGCACTGTGCTGAACACCGGGGAGAGGACAGTGGACTGGACTTGGGAGAGGAGATACCTTTTCTGCAGAATCTTACAAGCCATTTGTTCCAGTTCTGGGTCTCCAACTAAACCCACTCTCTTGGAGAACTCATTTGCTCCCGTGGCTTCTCCCTTGCAGAGCACTGTACTAAACGTTTGGGATAGTACAATGCAAAAATAAAAACATTCCCTGCCCACAACGAAGTGGGAGGGGGAAAGAACAGAGGGAGCAAGTCAGGGCAATGCAAAAGGAAATGGAAGAAGAAAAATGGGGGGGCTTAGTCAGGGAGGACTTCCTGACCAGAATATTGAAGAAGCAGCGTGGCTCAGTGAAAAGAGCCCGGGCTTTGGAGTCAGAGGTCATGGGTTCAAATCCCGGCTCCACCAAATGTCTGTTGTGTGACCTTGGGCAAGTCACTTAACTTCTCTGAGCCTGAGTTACCTCATCTGTAAAATGGGGATTGATTTGTGAGCCCCACGTGGGGCAACTTGATCACCTTGTATCCCCCCCAGCACTTAGAACAGTGCTCTGCACATAGTAAGCGCTTAACAAGTGTCATCATTATTGTTATTATTATTATTATATTGGCAGTTCAGATGGGAGAGGAAGGAATGGATTCTGGAGATGTCATGACGGTAGAAGTGACAGGATTTGGTGACTGGATGTGTGGACACGAAGATAATGCCAAGGCTGTGGGTTTGGGAGACGGGGATGGTGGTATTGTCTACAGTAATGGGAAAGCGGGGGAAAGGGGAGCGTTTGGAAGGGAAGATAATTTAGTTGGGGACGTACTGAGTTTCTGGTATCAGTGGGACATCCAAGTAGAGGTGACCTGATGGCAGGTAGGAATGCAAGGCTACAGAGAAGGCCAGAGATCGAGGCTGGAGATGGAGGTGCATAGAGGGAGAAGCAGCATGGCCTAGTGGCTAGAGCCCAGGCATGGGAGTCATGGATCATGGCTTCTAATCCCACCTCTGCCACTTGTCATCATCATCATCATCATCAATCGTATTTATTGAGCGCTAACTGTGAGCAGAGCACTGTACTAAGCGCTTGGGAAGTACAAATTGGCAACATATAGAGACAGTCCCTACCCAACAGTGGGCTCACAGTCTAAAAGGGGGAGACAGAGAACAAAACCAAACATACTAACAAAATAAAATAAATAGAATACATATGTACAAGTAAAATAAATAAATAAATAAATAGAGTAATAAATATATACAAACATATATACATATATACAGGTGCTGTGGGGAAGGGAAGGAGGTAAGATGGGGGATGGAGAGGGGGATGAGGGGGAGAGGAAGGAAGGGGTTCAGTCTGGGAAGGCCTCCTGGAGGAGGTGAGCTCTCAGCAGGGCCTTGAAGGGAGGAAGAGAGCTAGCTTGGCGGATGGGCAGAGGGAGGGCATTCCAGGCCCGGGGGATGACGTGGGCCAGGGGTCGACGGCGGGACAGGCGAGAACGAGGTACGGTGAGGAGATTAGCGGCGGAGGAGCGGAGGGTGCGGGCTGGGCAGTAGAAGGAGAGAAGGGAGGTGAGGTAGGAGGGGGCGAGGGGATGGACAGCCTTGAAGCCCAGGGTGAGGAGTTTCTGCCTGATGCGCAGGTTGATTGGTAGCCACTGGAGATTTTTGAGGAGGGGAGTAACATGCCCAGAGTGTTTCTGGACAAAGAGAATCCGGGCAGCAGCATGAAGTATGGATTGAAGTGGAGAGAGACACGAGGATGGGAGATCAGAAAGAAGGCTGATGCAGTAGTCCAGACAGGATAGGATGAGAGCTTGAATGAGCAGGGTAGCGGTATGGATGGAGAGGAAGGGGCGGATCTTGACAATGTTGCGAAGCTGAGACCGGCAGGTTTTGGTGACGGCTTGGATGTGAGGGCTGAATGAGAGAGCGGAGTCGAGGATGACACCAAGGTTGGGGGCTTGTGAGACGGGAAGGATGGTAGTGCCGTCAACAGAGATGGGAAAGTCAGGGAGAGGGCAGGGTTTGAGAGGGAAGACAAGGAGTTCAGTCTTCGACATGTTGAGCTTTAGGTGGCGGGCAGACATCCAGATGGAGGTGTCCTGAAGGCAGGAGGAGATGCGAGCCTGGAGGGAGGGGGAGAGAGCAGGGGCAGAGATGGAGATCTGGGTGTTATCAGCCTAGAGATGATAGTTGAAGCCGTGGGAGCGAATGAGGTCACCAAGGGAGTGCGTGTAGATTGAGAACAGAAGGGGACCAAGCACTGAACCTTGGGGAACCCCCACAGTAAGAGGATGGGACCTTGGGCAAGTCACTTCCCTTCTCTGGGCCTCAGTTCTCTCATCTGGAAAATGGGGATGGAGACTGTGAGCTCCACAGGGGACAGGGATTGGGTCCAACCTGATTTGCTTATGTTCACCCCAGGGCTTAGTACAGTGTCTGGCACATAGTAAGCACTTAACAAATACCATTAGTATTATTATTAAGTTGAAACCATGGGAGAGAATGATTTCTCCAAGGGGGTGGATGGAGATGGGCAATAGAAGGGGAATATCTCTTCCAAGAGGGCTTCCCTCACTGCACCCTCCTTTCCTCTTCTCTCTCTCCCTCCAGTGTCATGCTGACTCAATCAATCGTATTTATTGAGCACTTACTGTGTGCAGAGCACTGTACTAAGTTCCCTTCCTTCATCCCCCTGTCCCAGCCCCACACCACTTGTGTCCATATCTGTCATTTATTGATTTCTATTCATGTCTGTCTCCCCCTCTGAACTGTAAGCTCACTGTGGGCCGGGAGCGTGTCTGTTTATTGTTGTATTGTGATCTCCCAAGTCCTTAGAATGGTGCTCTGCACTCGGTAAGCACCCCGGTGCTTAGTACATTGTCTGGTACATAATAAGCATTTAACAAATACCATAATTATTATTATTATTATTACTATGCTTTTAGGTCCCACTCACCCCTTCCTGGCCCAGTCCCTATCCCCCAAACTCACTCATTCCTTGGCCCTCCCCTTCCTGCCTGAGAGGACCGCGTTTCACACCACAAAACCCCACTGCTCCCACTGACCCATCCCTGAATTGAAAAAGATGAAAATTCATAACAACAACAATAATAATAATAATAATAATGTTGGTATTTGTTAAGCGCTTACTATGTGCCAAGCACTGTTCTAAGCACTGGGGAAGATACAAGGTAATCAGGTTGTCCCACATGGGGCTCACAGTCTTCATCCCCATTTTACAGATGAGGGAACTGTGGCCCAGAGAAGTTGTGACTTGCCCAAAGTCACACAGCTGTCAAGCGGCAGAGCCAGAATTTGAACCCACAGCCCCCGACTCCAAAGCCCATGCTCTTTCCACTGAGCCACACTGCTTCCCCTCAGTGAGTGAATTCATTCATTCACTCATTCATTCAATCGTATTTATTGAGCACTTACTGTGTGCAGAGCACTGTACTAAGCTCTTGGGAAGCAGCGTGGCTCAGCGGAAAGAGCCCGGGCTTTGAAGTCAGAGGTCATGGGTTCAAATCCCGGCTCTGCCACTTAGCTGTGTGACTTTGGGCAAGTCACTTCACTTCTCTGGGCCTCAGTTACCTCCTCTGTAAAATGGGGATTAAGACTGTGAGCCCCACGTGGGACAACCTGGTCACCTTGTAAATTCCCCAGCGCTTAGAACAGTGCTTTGCACATAGTAAGTGCTTAATAAATGTTATTATTATTATTATTATTATTGGGAAGTACCAATCGGCAACATATAGAGACGGTCCCGACCCAAACAACAGCTCCCTCAAGATCCTCAAGTGTACATCCGCCTCCCGGCTCTGCTCGCGTCTCTTGGGAAATGACATTTTATTTTAAAATGAATCTTAGGAAACGAAGACGGAGATGAAAGCGGCAGAAGAGAATAAAGAGAAAGCTTCGACGGCGGAAGGTGAGGAGAATCGCTCCAGCTACTGCGAGGCCTTGCTGTAGTTGGTTCCCCACTCAGCATCTCTGCGGGGCTGCTTTTATGCGGGGCCAGGTCTAATTGGGAGAATTATTCATTATTTATTACGGTATTTGGCATTTACTCGGTGTCTAGCACTGCTCTAAGCACTGGGGCAGGTACAAGTGAGTCAAGGGGGAGAACAGAATGGGGAAGAATCCCCGTTTTACAGATAAAGAAACTGAGGGACAGAAAAATGAAATGATGCATCCAAGGTCACACAGCAAAGTGGTACAATTGGGATTAGAATCCAAATCCACTGACTCCTGACCCGGGCTCTTTCTACTGGGTCATAGACTAGTGATCTAGGCAACAATACCTTGATTGGGATCCATCGTTTGGTGGTATTTATTGAGCACTGAGTGTGGATAGAGTAATAATAATATAATAATAATGGTATTTGTTAAGCGCTTACTATGTGCAAAGCACTGTTCTAAGCACTGGGGGGTTACAAGGTGATCAGGTTGTCCCACGAGGGGCTCACAGTCTTAATCCCCATTTTACAGATGAGCTAACTGAGGCACAGAGAAGTTAAGTGACTTGCCCAAAGTAGCGCAGCTGACAAGTGGTGGAGCCGGGATTAGAACCCATGACCTCTGACTCCCAAGCCCGGGCTCTTTCCACTGAGCCACGCTGTACTGAGTGCATGGAAGGGGACAATTTGCAATCTATTTTAATATTTACCTCCCCCTCTAGACTGAAAACTCCTTGTGGTCAAGGATTGTGTTTGTCAATGGCGTTATATTGTATTTTCCCAAATGTTCTTCATACGGTGCTCAACACTTGATTAATATCGTTGATTGATGCAATGCAATAGATTTTGTAAGCACTTAGCTGTAGCTATAAGCTATAAAAGCTTAGTACAGTGCTCTGCACACAGTAAGTGCTCAATAAATACGAATGAATGGATTTGGTGGAATTGATATCTGCCCTCAGGGAGCTAATGGATGATGATATTTAACCCCTTATATATGCCAAGCAGTGGAGGTGATGATAATAATAATAATAATTGTGTTTTTTGTTAAACACTTCCTGTGTGCCAAGTGCTGTACTGAGTGCTTAACAAATGCCATCATTATTATTATTATTATTATTAGTTAGAAGATAAGCAGATCCCACATGGGGCTTACAGTCCAAGGAGGAGGAAGAACAGGTATTGAACCCCTATTCTGAAGACAAGGGAACTGAGGCAGAGAGAAGTGAAGTGACTTACCCATGATCACACAGCAGGTACGTGATGTAGCCGGGATTAGAACCCAGGTTGTTCTGACTCCCAAACCTGGGCTCTTTCCACTAGGCCAAAATGACTCTTTTCTCTCTTGCCTCCAACGCTTAGAAGGTGGCTGGCATAACAGGAATTTTCCATTAGTTTGGAATCCCGAGAAGGTGGGCTGATCCAGTAACCAAAACTTCCATCTTGTCTGAGAGTGATGGGCGTGAGAGAGAGGGAGAGAAAAATTCATTCAGTCAGTCATATTTATTGAGCACTTACTGTGTGCAGAGCACTGTACTAAGCGCTTGGAAAGTACAATTTGGCAACAGAGACAATCCTTACAGTCACAGTCTAGAAGTAGAAAGAGACAGATACACTCACACTCATTCTCTTTCTCTTTCTATCTCTTTCTCCCCTGAAGCCTCCAGACAATGAACCCATTATAAGCAGGGAGAGTGACTTCTAGTTATAATAATAATGGCATTTATTAAGCGCTTACTATGTGCAAAGCACTGTTCTAAGCGCTGGGGTGGTTTCAAAGTGATCAGGTTGTCCCAAGAGGGGCTCACAGTCTTAATCCCCATTTTCCAGATGAGGTAACTGAGGCCCAGAGAAGTGAAGTGACTTGCCCAAAGTCACACAGCTGACAATTGGTGGAGCCAGGATTTGAACCCATGACCTCTGACTCCAAAGCCCGTACTCTTTCCACTGAGCCACGCTGATTCTCAATTCTGTTGTATTGTAATCTCCAAAGCATTTAGTACTGTGCTCTGCAAATAGTAAGTGTTTAATAATACCACTGATTGATGGATTGAAGAAGCAGTGTGGTCTAGTGGAAAGAGAGTACTGTCCTGAGAGTCAAAGGATCTGGGTTCTAATCCTGACTCTGCCACTTATCTACTCTGTGACCTTGGGCAAGCCACTTCTCTGTGTCTCAATCACCTCATCTTCAAACTGGGGAATTCAATCCCTTTTCTCCCTCCTACTTAGACTGTGAACCCCAGATGGGAGCTGATTACCTTTCATTTACCCCAGTGCTTAGAACAGTGCTTGACCTTTGTAGGCACTTAACAAATACCATTAAAAAAAAGTTATTTGATGGAACACATTGATCCGTCTGAGCTTTGGTGGAACGTGAAGACTAGCAGCGTGGCTTAGTGGCAAGAGCACGGGCTTGACAGTCAGAGGACATGGGTTCTAAACCCCCTCCTCCACTTGTCTGCTGTGTTACCTTGGGCAAGCCACTTAACATCTCTGTGCCTCAGTTACCTCATCTGTAAAATGAGGATTAAGACTGTGTGCCCCACGTGGGACAACCTTATTACCTTCTATCTACCCCAGCGCTTACTACAGTGCTTGACACATAGTAAGTGCTTAACAAATACCATTATTATAATTATTATTATTATTATTATTATTATTATTATTATTATTATGACCTAGCAGTTAGAGCACGGGCTCAGGAGTCAGAAGGACCTAAATTCCCATCCCAGCTCCACCGCTTGTCTGCTGTGTGACCTTGGGCAAATCACTTCACCTCTCCGGGCCTCAGTTCCCTCCTCTGTAAAAAGGGGATTAAGAGTGTGAGCCCCAAGGGGGACAAGGACTGCATCCAACCTGAATCTTCCTCAGCGCTTAGGACAGTGTCTGACACATAGTAAGCACTTAACAAATTCCATTCCAAAATAAAAATGCATCGGTCTGAGATGGGCTGGGTCGAGAGGCGGATCAAACAAGGCGTGCTGAGGAGGGATGCTTTTTTCTCGGCCTAACGTTAACGCCTCCGTTGACTTCAAATAGAGACGGCGGCGACACCTGAAACTTTAACGCCCATCAAATCGGTTGACTTCCGGCAAAGCGACAAGTAAGCTGGGGTTCGGGGGGTTCGTAAAATGCCATCTGGGCCATCGTGAGGGGAGAGGGGTCAGGGGAGGAGGAAGAGGGAAAATCCAGCAGAATGCGACTTGTCAAGGTGATGGCTCTGCTCCCAAACAGCTCCTGTCCCTGCTTGGTCCGGGCTGCTAAATTCACCCACCCCAGGACCCAACTTCTTTCAGTAGTAGAGAAGCAGGATGGCTCAGTGGAAAGAGCGCGGGCTTTGGAGTCAGTGGTCATGGGTTCAAATCCCGGTTCCGCCAATGGTCAGCTGTGTGACTTTGGGCAAGTCACGTCACTTCTCTGTGCCTGATCTGTAAAATGGGGACTGACTGTGAGTCCCCTGTGGGACAACCTGATCACCTTGTAACCTCCCCAGCACTTAAAACAGTGCTTTACACATAGTAAGCACTTAATAAATGCCATCATAATTATTATTATGATTTATTTAGCACTCACTGTGTGCAAAGCACTGTACTGAGCGAGAGGGGAAGGGCCCCTTGTACCCTAGGGTCCCAGCCCCATTGACCCTCCCCAATTTGGAACTATCCCCATTTCCCTCAATTCCTTTTCCCCGTCCTCAGGATCAGTGAGGGTAACTTTCCTCTCTCTTTGTTTTTTTCCCACTTCTATAGCCCTTCTCCAAATGATAAGGAAGTGGAGGTAAGTGTTTCATCTTTGCTCTTTTTATTCACCAAGGCTTCATGTGAGGAGCAATCAGTCATATTTGGGGAAGCAGTGTGGCTCAGTGGGAAAACCCGGGCTTTGGAGTCAGAGGTCATGGGTTCAAATCCCGGCTCCGCCGCTTGTCAGCTGTGTGACTTTGGGCAAGTCACTTCACTTCTCTGGGCCTCAGTTACCTCATCTGTAAAATGGGGATTAAGATTGTGAGCCCCACATGGGACAACCTGATCACCTTGTAATAATAATAATAATAATAATAATGGTATTTATTAAGCGCTTATTATGTGCAAAGCACTGTTCTAAGCCCTGGGGAGGTTACAAGGTGATCAGGTTGTCCCACGGGGGGCTCACAGTCTTCATCCCCATTTTACAGATGAGGTAACTGAGGCACAGAAGTCAAGTGACTTGCCCAAAGTCACACAGCTGACAATTGGCAGAGTGGGATATGAACCCATGACCTCTGACTCCAAAGCCCGTGCTCTTTCCACTGAGCCATGCTGCTTCTCTGTATCCTCCCCAGCGCTTAGAACAGTGCTTTGCACATAGTAAGCACTTAACAAATACCAAAATTATTATTATTATTATTTATTGAGCGCTTACTGTGTGCAGAGAACTTCAAGCGCTTAGTACAGAGCTCTGCACACGGTAAGCGCTCAATAAACACGATTGATTGAATGAATGAACTGTACTAAAGTACAGTACTCTAAGGACTAGGGTAGATACAAGATCATCAGGTCCCACATGGGGTTTCCAATCTAAGTAGGTGGGAGAACAGGGATTGAATCCCCATTTTAATGATGAGGGAACTGAGGCCCAGAGAAGCCACGTGACTTGTCCAAGGTCACATAGCGGACGAATGACGGAGCTGAGATTAGAACCCAGGTCCTCTGATTCCAAGGGCTGTGCATTTGGGAGAGGACAATACGACAATAAACAGACACATTCCCTGCCCTCAAGAGCCTACGGTCTAGAGGGGGACGCAGACATGAATAGAAATAAATAAATGACAGAAGTGGACATAAGTGCCGTAGGGCCGGGAGTGGGGTATGAATCATCATCATCACCATCAATCGTATTTATTGAGCGCTTACTATGTGCAGAGTACTGTACTAAGTGCTTGGGAAGTACAAATTGGCAACATATAGAGACAGTCCCTACCCAACAATGGGCTCACAGTCTAAAAGGGGGAGACAGAGAACAAAACCAAACATACTAACAAAATAAAATAGAATAGATATGTACAAATAAATTAAATAAATAAATAGAGTAAAAAAAATACGTACAAACATATATACATATATACAGGTGCTGTGGGGAAGGGAGGGAGGTAAGATGGGGGGATGGAGAGGGGGACGAGGGGGAGAGGAAGGAAGGGGAGGGGGAGAGGAAGGAAGGGGAGAATGAATGAAGGGAGAAAGGATGATGCAGAATAAGAATAATAATAATAATAATTGGCATTTGTTAAGCACTTACTATGTGCAAAGCACTGTTCTAAGCGCTGGGGAGGATACAGGGTGATCAGGTTGTCCCACGGGGGGCTCACAGTCTTAATCCCCATTTTACAGATGAGGTAACTGAGGCCCAGAGAAGTTAAGTGGTTGGCATTACAGGAGCAAGTTCTGTGGGCTGGGTTGGAATAGGAGAGTAGCGAGGTGAGATAGGAGGGGGCAAGAGGATGGAGGGCTTTAAAGCGATCATAAGGAGTTTCTGTTTGGTGCAGAAACAGGAAAAAGTCAGAGGGAGAATTCCTGTGGCTCTGCTGCTGCTATGCCTTCAGCACGAAAGGTTTCTGACCAAAGACCCTCTTAGGTCATCCGGTGACATGGATGGCCCTGCTGGAATCTGGAAAAATAGACTGAATGAATGAAAAATAGCGACCAATGTGGGCGCTGATCACAGTAACTGTGACATTTGTTAAATGCTTACTATATAATAATAATAATGATAATGATAGTATTTGTTAAGCGCCTTACTATGTGCCAAGCACTGCTCTAAGTGCTGGGGTAGATATAGGGTAATCAGGTTGTCCCTCGTGGGGCTCACACTTTTAATCCCCATTTTACAGATGAGGTAACTGAGGCACAGAGAAGTTAAGTGACTTGCCCAAGGTCACACACCAGACAAGTGGTGGAACCAGGATTAGAACCCACGTCCTCCGACTCCCAAACCCAGGTTCTTTCCACTAGCCACGCTGCTTCTCCGTATTATTCATTCATTCATTCAATCATACTTATTGAGCACTTACTGTATGCAGAGCACTGTACTAAGCGCTTGGGAAGTACAAGTCAGCAACATATAGAAACGGTCCCTACCCAACAACAGGCTCACTGTCTAGAAGGGGGAGACAGACAACAAAACAAAACATGTAGACAGGTGTCAAAACCGTTAGAATAAATAGAATTATAGCTACCTGCACATCATCAATAAATAGGCTTGGAAGTCAGAGGTCATGGGTTCAAATCCCGGCACTGCCAAATTGTCAGCTGTGTGACTTTGGGCAGGTCATTAACCTCTCTGTGCCTCAGTTACCAGTGCTCTGCACACAGTAAGCGCTCAATAGATACGATTGATGATGATGATGATGTTAAATGGGGATGAAGACTATGAGCCCCACGTGGGACAATCTGATCACCTTGTATCCTCCCCAATGCTTAGAATAGTGCTTTGCACATAGTAAGTGCTTAACAAATATTATTACTATTCCCTCCCCCTTCTCTCTCTCTCTCTCCCTCTCTCCCCATTTTTCCCCCTCTCTTCTCTCTCCCTCCCACTTCCCCCTTCCCCATTTTCCCACTGTATATTCTCCCCCCCACCCCGGGCCTCCTCCCCTGGGGGTGGGAGAAATAGCCCTTAGTGGACTCTGCTGGTGGCAGCCTCTGGCAGGGGGGCTCAGGTCATCATCATCATCATCATCAATCGTATTTATTGAGCGCTTACTGTGTGCAGAACACTGTACTAAGCGCTTGGGAAGTACAAGTTGGCAACATATAGAGACAGTCCCTACCCAACAGTGGGCTCACAGTCTAAAAGGGGGAGACAGAGAACAAAACCAGACATACTAACAAAATAAATAGAATAGATATGTACAAGTAAATAAATAGAGTAACAAATATGTACAAACATATATACATATATGCAGGTGCTGTGGGGAAGGGAAGGAGGTAAGATGGGGGGAATGGAGAGGGGGACGAGGGGGAGAGGAAGGAAGGGGCTCAGTCTGGGAAGGCCTCCTGGAGGAGGTGAGCTCTCAGTAGGGCTGCAGCGTATGGATCCCGACACATTTTGGGAAGGTTGCTGCCGACCGCCCCAGTTTGTCGGGCGGAATCAGGCCCAGTCCCAGGCCCGGCCTCATCCGATGCCTGGATCCGGGAAATGCGGGCCGCCCCAGCAGCCGTGGATGCTAGACAACGGCGGCCCGGGCTGCCCTCAAGTTCCAAAGTGGCTGGACCACGTGTATTATGTGCCAAGCACTGTCTAAGCACTGGAGTAGATACAAGATTCATTCATTCATTCATTCAATCACATTATTTATTTATTTATTTATTTACTTGTACATCATCATCATCATCAATCGTATTTATCGAGCACTTACTATGTGCAGAGCACTGTACTAAGCGCTTGGGAAGTACAAATTGGCAACATATAGAGACAGTCCCTACCCAACAGTGGGCTCACATCTATTCTATCTATTTTACTTTTAAGAGAAGCAGCGTGGCTCATTGGAAAGAGCACGGGCTTTGGAGTCAGAGGTCATGGGTTCGAATTCCAGCTCCGCCACATGTCTGCTGTGTGACCTTGGGCAAGTCACTTAACTTCTCTGAGCCTCAGTTCCCTCTTCTGTAAAATGGGAATTAAGACTGTGAGCCCCACGTGGGACAACTTGATCACCTTGTAACCCCCCCAGCGCTTAGAACAGTGCTCTACACATAGTAAGCGCTTAACAAATGCCATCATTATTATTATTATTACTTTGTTAATATGTTTTGTTTCGTTCTCTGTCTCCCCCTTCTAGGCTGTGAGCCCACTGTTGGGTAAGGACCGTCTCTATATGTTGCCGACTTGGACTTCCCAAGCACTTAGTACAGTGCTCTGCGCACAGTAAGCGCTCAATAAATACGATTGAATGAATGAAGGAATGAATTTATTGAGCACTTACTGTGTGCAGAGCACTGTACTAAGCACTTGGGAAGTACAAGTTGGCGACATATAGATCATCAGGTTCCACATGGGGCTCACAATCTAAGTAGGCGGGGAAACAGGAATTGAATCTCCGCTTTAAGGATGAGGGAACTGAGGCCCAGAGAAGCCATGCGACTTGTCCAAGGTCACAAAGCAGACGAATGACAGAGCTGTGATTAGAACCCAGGTCCTCTGATTCCAAGGCCTGTGCTCTTTCCACTAGCCCACGCTGCCTTGTGCTGATCCCAGCTGCCTGCCACCAGTGTGGCTACCAAGCTGTTTGGCTGGCAAGTGCTTATTCATTCCTTCAGTTGTATTTATTGAGCACTTATTGTGAGCAGAGTACCTTACTAACAATAATAATAATTACGGTATTTCTTAAGCACTTACTTTATGCCAAGCACTGTTCTAAGCGCTGGGGGAGATACCAGGTAAGCAAGTTGTCATTCATTCATTCATTCAATCACATTTATTGAGCGCTTACTGTGTGCAGAGCACTATACTAAGCACTTGGAAAGTACAATTCAGCAATAGCACTTAGTACAGTACTCTGCACACGGTAAGCACTCAATAAATACGATTGAGACAATCCCGGTCCACAACTGTCTTACAGTCTAGAATATTTTTGTTTGTTTAGCCATTTTCTTCCCCCACTTAAAATGGTCCCACGGGGGGCTCACAGTCTTAATCCCCATTTTACAGATTAGGTAACTGAGGCCCAGAGGAAGTAAAGTGACTTGCCTAAGGTCACACAGCAGACAAGTGGCAGAGGCAGTATTAGAACCCACGTCCTTTTGCTCCCGGGCTCTTGCCACTAAGCCAGGCTGCTCTGGGGGAGAGTTCAGTCCAATAAGCAACACATTCCCTCCCCAAAACGCGTTCCTGGTCTAGTCGATGGCCGAAGATAATAATAATGACATTTATTAAGCGTTTACTATGGGCAAAGCGCTGTTCTAAGCACTGGGGAGGTTACAAGGTGATCAGGTTGTCCCACGGGGGGGCTCACAGTCTTAATCCCCATTTTCCAGATGAGGGAACTGAGGCCCAGAGAAGTGAAGTGACTTGCCCAAAGTCACACAGCTGACAGTTGGCAGAGCTGGGATTTGAACCCCTGACCTCTGACTCCAAAGCCCATGCTCTTTCCACTGAGCCACGCTGCTTCCCCTGAGTTCTTGCATGGGTTTTTTCAAGGTGCCGAATCCCTGCGTACCTCCACGCTCGTCCCATCCACCGCCCCCGCGGAAATCCGGCGGGCAGAGACCCGAAAGGGCGAGAGGCAGAGAGCACCCTGCTCTCACCCCCATTAGTCCCTTCCCACCAGTTGTCAGCTCTCAGGTTTAACAATAATAAGAAGAAGAACTGTGCTATGTGTTAAGTGTTTACTGTGTGCCGGGCACCGTACTAAGCGCTGGGGTGGATACAAGGTAATAGGGTTGGATGCCGTCCCTGCTATTCATTTATTCATTCAATTGCATTTATTGAGCGCTTACTGTGTGCAGAGCACTATACTAAACACTTGGGACAGTGCAATATAACAGAGTTGGGAGACCCAGTCCCCACCCACAGCAAGTTTATAGTCTTAGACTGTGAGTCCTATCATCATCGCCCTACTGAGAGCTCACCTCCTCCAGGAGGCCTCCCCAGACTGAGCCCCTTCCTTCCTCTCCCCCTCGTCCCCCTCTCCATCCCCCCCATCTTACCTCCTTCCCTTCCCCACAGCACCTGTATATATGTTTGTACATATTTATTACTCTATTTATTTATCTTACTTGTACATATCTATTCTACTTATTTTATTTTGTTAGCATGTTTGGTTTTGTTCTCTGTCTCCCCCTTCTAGACTGTGAGCCCGCTGTTGGGTAGGGACTGGCTCTATGTGTTGCCAACTTGTACTTCCCAAGCGCTTACTACAGTGCTCTGCACACAGTAAGTGCTCAATAAATATGATTGATTGATTGATCCTCAATGGTATTTGCTGAGCACTTACTGTGTGCAGAGCACTGTACCAAGGGCATGGGAAAATACAATGCAATTAATCTCTTCCCTGTGCCTCGTTCTCCCCTGGCCCACGTCCTACCTCTGGCCTGGTTTTGTTTTGTTGTCTGTCTCCCCCTTCTAGACTGTGAGCCCGTTGTTGGGTAGGGACTGTCTCTATATGTTGCCGATTTGGACTTCCCAAGTGCTCAGTACAGTGCTCTGCACACAGTAAGCGCTCAATAAATCCGACTGAATGAATGAATGAATGCCCTCCCTCCTCCCATCCTCCAAGCTAGCTCTCTTCCCCCTTCAAAGCCCTACTGAGAGCTCACCTCCTTCAGGAGGCCTTCCCAGACTGAGCCCCCCTTTTCCTCTGCTCCCCCTCCCTGACTCTCTCCCTTTCCTCTCCCCCCCCACCACAGCACATGTGCAGAGATGTACATATCTATAATTCTATTTATATTAATGCCTGTTTTATCATCAATCGTATTTATTGAGCGCTTACTGTGTGCAGAGCACTGTACTAAGCGCTTGGGAAGTACAAATTGGCAACATATAGAGACAGTCCCTACCCATCAGTGGGCTCACAGTCTAAAAGACTGTGTGTGTTCTGATGTGTATATATATCTCTAATTCTATTTCTTTTTATTGATCATGTTAATGATGCCTGTTTCCTTGTTTTGATGTCTGTCTCCTCCCTTCTAGACTGTGAGCCTGTGGGCAGGGACTGTCCCTGTTGCTGAATTGTACTTTCCAAGCGCTTAGTCCAGTGCTCTGCACACAGTGAGCGCTCAATAAATACGATTGAATGAATGAATACAACAGAGTTGGTAGACACAATCCCTGCACACAATGAATTTACAGTTGTCTACAGGGATTAGTGGCTAGAACCCAGGCCTGGGAATCAGAAGGACCTGGATTCTAATCCCGGCTCTGCCACATGTTTGCTGCCTGACCTTGGGCAAGTCCCTTCTCTGTCCCTCAGTTACCTCATCTGTAAAATGGGGATGAGTGGGAACCCCCTGTGGGACAGGGACTGTGTCTGACCTAATTAACCTGTATCTATCCCAACTTTTATAACACTAAAAGTGCTAGTAAGCTCTTAACACTGTCCCTCAGTTACCTCATCTGTAAAATGGGGATAAGAGTGGGAACGCCCTGTGGGACAGGGACTGTGTCTGACCTAATTAACTTGTATCTATCCCAACTTTTATAACACTAAAAGTGCTAGGAAGCTCTTAACACTGTCCCTCAGTTACCTCATCTGTAAAATGGGGATAAGAGTGGGAACCCCCTGTGGGACAACGACTGTGTCTGACCTAATTAACCTGTATCTATCCCAACTTTTATAACACTAAAAGTGCTAGTAAGCTCTTAACAAGTATCATTATCATTATTATTATTAGAGCTCATCGTGGGCAGAAATGTCTGTTTTTATTTTATACTTTCCCAAGCACTTAGTACGGTGCTTTGCAGGCAGGAAGCACTCAATAAATATGATTGAATTAATAACAATGATAATGTCTGTCTTCCCCTCTAAGCTCATTGTGGGTAGGGAGTGTATCTGTTTATTGTCGAATTGCCCTCTCCCAAACGCTTAGTACAATAATTTGCACATAGTAAGCGCTCAATTAATGCAATTGAATGAATGATAATAATAATAATAATAATGGTATTTGTTAAGCACTTACTGTGTTTCAAGCACTGTTCTGAGCACTGGGGTAGATGCAGGGTAATCAGGTTGTCCCACATCCTCATCCCCATTTTACCCCTTCTGTACAATGGGGATTAAAACTGTGAGCCCCCCGTGGGACAACCTGATCGTCTTGTTACTTCCCCAGCGCTTAGAACAGTGCTTTGCACATAGTAAGCGCTTAACAAATACCATGATTATTATTATTATTATTATTATTATTATAGATGAGGCAACTTAGGCACAGAGAAGTTAAGTGACTTCCCCAAGGTCACACAGCAGACAAGTGGTGGAGCCAGGATTAGAATCCACAACCTCTGATTCCCAAGCCCAGGCTCTTTCCACTAATCCACGCTGCCTATATTATTATTATTATTATTATTATTATTATGTTCTCATGTTTATGGTGGAAGGAGTGACATTTTTGGTCTCATCCATCCCCAAACATGACTTTGTTTGCTCCAACAGGCCGAGTTTCTTCGGTTGTCCCTGGGATTCAAGTGCGACCGCTTCACCTTGGAGAAGAGGGTGAAAGTGGAGGAGCGATCCCGTGACCTGGCTGAGGAAAATCTGAAGAAGGAGATCACCAATTGCCTGCAGCTCCTCCAGGTTCGGCCCTCTGCTCCTTCCTCACTCAGTAAAGGATACAGTGAACGCTCAATAAATGCCATTTTTTTTTAATGGTATTTGTTAAGCGCTTACTATGTGCCAGGCACTCTACTAAGAGAAGCAGCATGGTTTAGTGGAAATAATAATAATAATAATAATAATGGCATTTATTCAGTGCTTACTATGTGCAAAGCACTGTTCTAAGCACCGGGGAGGTTACAAAATGATCAGGTTGTCCCACAGGGGGGCTCACAGTCTTAATCCCCCTTTTACAGATGAGGTAACTGAAGCACAGAGAAGTGAAGTGACTTGCCCAAAGTCACACAGGTGTCAAGGGGTGGAGCCGGGATTTGAACCCATGACCTCTGACTCGGTGGAAAGAGCCCGGGCTTTGGAGTCGGAGGTCGTGGGTTCGAATCCAGCTCCGCCACATGTCTGCTGTGTGACCTTGGGCAAGTCGCTTCACTTCTCGGAGCCTCAGTTTCCTCATCTGTAAAATGGGGATTAAAACTGTGAGCCCCACATGGGACAACTTGATCACCTTGTATCCCCCCCCAGCGCTTAGAACAGTGCTCTGCACATAGTAAGCACTTAATAAATGCCATTATTATTATTATTATTTATTTTTCCACTGAGCCACACTGCTTCTCATGGAAAGAGCCCGGGCTTGGGAGTCAGAGGATGTGGGTTCTAATTCCGGCTCCACCACTTGTCTGCTATGTGACCTTGGGCAAATCACTTAACTTCTCCGTTACCTCATCTGTAAAATGGGGATTAAGCCTGTGAGCCCCACGTGGGACAACCTGATGTCTTTGTATCTACCCCAGTGCTTAGAACGGTGCTTGGCACATAGTAAGTGCTTAACAAATTCCATCACCGTTATTATTATAATTATTATGATTAACTGGGGTAGTTATAGGGTGAACAGGTTGGACACAGTCCCTGTCCCATAGGGGCTCACAGTCTAAATCCCCATTATTTTTTTTATAGCGTTTATTAAGTGCTCACTATGTGCAAAGCACTGTTCTAAGTGCTGGGGAAGTTACAAGGTGATTAGGTTGTCCCACAAGGGGTTCACAGTCTTAATCCCCATTTTACAGCTGAGGTAACTGAGGCACAGAGAAGTGAAGTGACTTGCCCAAAGTCACACAGCTGACAGTTGGCGGAGCTGGGATTTGAACCCATGACCTCTGACTCAGTGGAAAGAACATGGGCTTTGGAGTCGGAGGCCGTGGGTTCGAATCCAGCTCCACCACATGTCTGCTGTGTGACCTTGGGCAAGTCGCTTCACTTCCCGGAGCCTCAGTTAGCCTCTGACTCCAGTCAGCCTCTGACTCCAAAGCCCGAGCTCTTTCTACTGAGCCACGCTGCTTCTCCAATAATAATGATGGCATTTATTTTATTTTATAATGGCATTTATTAAGCGATTACTATGTGCAAAGCACTGTTCTAAGCGCTGGGGAGGTTACAAGGTGATCAGGTTGTCCCACGGCGGGGGGGGGTGGGGGGGGCTCTCAGTCTTAATCCCCATTTTACAGCTGAGGTAACTGAGGCACAGAGAAGTTAAGTGACTTGCCCAAAGTCACACAGCTGACAGTTGGTGGAGCCGGGATTTGAACCCATGACCTGTGACTCCAAAACCTGTGCTCTTTCCACTGAGCCACGCTTCTTCTCCCATTAGACGAGGGAACTGAGGCGCAGGGAGGCATAGCGACTTGCCTGAGGTTACACAGCAGACAGGTGGCAGAGATGAGCCCACTGCTGGGTAGGGACTGTCTCTATATGTTGCCAATTTGTACTTCCCAAGCGCTTAGTACAGTGCTCTGCACATAGTAAGCGCTCAATAAATACGATTGATGATGATGATGATGATGATTAGAACCCAGGACCTTCTGGTTACCAGGCCCGGGCTCAATCCATTAGATTGACTGAGCTCATGGAAACCCACAGCGTCACAAAGCATCAGCCCCAGATGACGGCACGGAGAAATTCGTAGGGGGCAATGAAAGCATGGGTTCCTCTTTTTTTGCTCTACTCTCACCTTCCCGCCCCACTGCCGTCCCTATTTCAACTAACCCTACTGTTTAAATACAAACTCATCTATAGAGCCCACTCTTCTCCAACTTGTACTTCCCAAGCGCTTAGTACAGTGCTCTGCACACAGTAAGTGCTCAATAAATACGATTGATTGATCATCATCAATCGTATTTATTGAGCGCTTACTGTGTGCAGAGCACTGTACTAAGCGCTTGGGAAGTACAAATTGGCAACATCTAGAGACAGTCCCTACCCAACAGTGGGCTCACAGTCTAAAAGGGGGAGACAGAGAACAAAACCAAACATACTAACAAAAGAAAATAAATGGAATAGATATGTACAAGTAAAATAAATAAATAAATAGAGTAATAAATATGTACAAACATATATACAGGTGCTGTGGGGAAGGGAAGGAGGTAAGATGGGGGGGATGGAGGGGGGACGAGGGGGAGAGGAAGGAAGGGGCTGATTGATTGATTCTTCCCCTCATCCGTCAGTCGCTTTGGCGTCTGTCTCTCCCACTCATTCACTCATTCAATCGTATTTATTGAGCGCTTACTGTGTGCAGAGCACTGAACTAAGCGCTTGGGAAGTACAAGTTGGAGAAGAGTTGGCTCTCCTCTTCTCCAACTCCCTTCTGCACCGCTCTGACTTGCTCCTTCGTTCATCCTCCCTCCCATCCCCGCAGCACAGATCTATATATCTGTCGTTTATTTCTTTATCTATTTATTGCTATTAATGTCTGCCTCCCCCTCTAGACTGAGCTCACTGTGGGCAGGAATGTGTCTGTTGTTATATTGTACTCTCCCAAGCGTTTAGTACTGAGTTTTGCCCATAGTAAGCACTCAGTAGATATGATTAAATGAATAAATGATCTATCCGTGGTATTTATTGAGCACTTGCTATGTGCAGAGCACTGTACTGAGCGGTTGGGAGAGTACAGTGCAAAAGAATTAGAAGACAGGTCCCCTGCCCCTTAAAGAGCTTCTGGTCTAGAGGAGGAGACGGACATTCATATGAAGAAAGAAGTCGTTTATAATAATAATGATGATGGCATTTATTAAGTGCTTACTACATGCAAAGCACTGTTCTAAGCGCTGGGGAGGATACAAGGTGATCAGATTGTCCCACGCGGGGCTCACAAGTCTTCACCCCCATTTGACAGATGAGGGAACTGAGGCACAGAGAAGTTAAAAGTGACTTGCCCAGAGTCGCACAGCTGACAATTGGCAGAGCTGGATTTGAACCCGTGACCTCTGACTCCAAAGCCCGGGCTTTTTCCACTGAGCCACACTGCTTCTCTGTTTATAAAAGGTGCTGAGAGAAAGAAGCAGGATAGGGGATCCCAGCAGCTTGGATTAAGCACTTTCTGAGCGCTAAACACTGTGCTAGATGGTACTCTAATAATGACAACAATAATAATTATGGTATCTGTGAAGGGCTTACTACATGCCAACCACTGTTCTAAGCGCTGATGACTGTGAGCCCACTGTGGGCGGGGAATGTGTCTGTTTGGTTTTTCATTCATTCATTCAATCATATCTATTGAGCGCTGACTGTGCGCAGAACACTGTACTAAGCGCTTGGGAAAGTGCAATAAAACAATAAACCGTGAAATTCCCGGTCCACAACAAGCTGAGACAGCAATACAAATAAAGTTACAGAAAACTATGGAATGCTTCAAGCGCTTACTACAGTGCTTTGCACACAGCAGGCGCTCAATAAATGACTGTGAGCCCACTGTTGGGTAGGGACTGTCTCTTTATGTTGCCAACTTGTACTTCCCAAGCGCTTAGTACAGTGCTCTGCACACAGTAAGCGCTCAATAAATATAATTGATTGATTGACTGAATGAAGGTACTACGACTCCAAGTTCCCTGCCTTCAAGGAGCTTACAATTTAATTTCCCATGTCTGTTTGCCCCTAACGTCTAGGACAGAGGTGAAATTTAAGAATAAGCAGTCATTCATTCAATCATATTTATTAAGCACTTACTGTGTGCAGAGCACTGTATTAAGCGCTCCCTAGACAGATTCCCCTCTAGGCTGTATGAAACCTGTGGGCAGGGAACGTATCTACTTACTCTGTTATATTCTACTCCCCCAAGCCCTTAGTACAGTGCTCGGCCTACAGTAAGTGTTCGAGAGCCCACTGTTGGGTAGGGACCGTCTCTATATGTTGCCAACTTGTCCTTCCCAAGCGCTTAGTACAGTGCTCTGCACACAGTAAGTGCTCAATAAATGCGATTGATGAATACGATGGATTGATTTAATTGATAGTGGCTTGTAGTTCCCCACGAAGATAAAAATTTGGAGCTCCGAGTTTCTCACTTGGTTATCAGTCGATCAGTGGTATGTATGGGGCGTGTCCTCTGTGCAGGGCACTGTACTAAGCGCTTGGGGGAGTACAATCTGAAAGGGTTGATAGATCTACATAGATCTATTTTATTTTATTTTGTTAGTATGATTGGTTTTGTTCTCTGTCTCCCCCTTTTAGACTGTGAGCCCACTGTTGGGTAGGGACTGTCTCTATATGTTGCCAATTTGTACTTCCCAAGCGCTTAGTACAGTGCTCTGCACATAGTAAGCGCTCAATAAATACGATTGATGATGATGCTGATGATCTACACCTACCGCAGGAAGTCATTTGGGCTTCCTCAAGTTGCTAGATGCCACTGTTAGGGGGGTAGTTTGATTCTGAAGCGCTTAGTACAGTGCTTTGCACACAGTAAGTGCTCAATAAATACAACTGAATGGATTCTGAAGCAGTTTGGGAGATGGAGAGAGTGGGGTCAGGGTATCTAGGAGAAACACTGTTTTGACCCAGATTTCCACAAAGATGATGTCCTTATGACATCACTGCTCTGCGCAATATGAGATCATCACCTCGCTCCGGTCCTGGTATAACACATATCATCATCGTCATCATCAATTGTATTTATTGAGCGCTTACTATGTGCAGAGCACTGTACTAAGCGCTTGGGAAGTACAAATTGGCAACATATAGAGACAGTCCCTACCCAACAGTGGGCTCACAGTCTAAAAGGGGGAGACAGAGAACAAAACCAAACATACTAACAAAATAAAATAAATAGAATAGATATGTACAAGTAGAATAAATAAATAGAGTAATAAATATGTACAAACATATATACATATATACATATGACATCACCTGAGTCTGGGAAGCAGCGGACTTGGGAGTCAGAGGTCATGGGTTCTAATCCTGAATCCGCCACATGTCTAGTGCATGACCTTAGGCAAGTCACTTCACTTCTCTGTGCCTGTTTACCTCATCTGGAAAATGGGGATTAAGATTGTGAGCCCCAAGTGGGACAACCTGATTACCTTGTATCTATCACAGTGCTTGGCACATAATAAGCGCTTAACAAATACCATCATTATTATTCCAGCACTTAGAACAGTCCCCAGTGCTTATAATCAATCAATCAATCGTATTTATTGAGCGCTTACTGTGTGCAGAGCACTGTACTAAGCGCTTGGGAAGTACAAATCGGCAACACATAGAGACGGTCCCTACCCAACAGTGGGCTCACAGTCTAGAAGGGGGTGACAGAGAACAAAACAAAACATATTAACAAAATCAAATAAATAGAATAGATATGTACACATAAAATAAATAAATAAGTAGAGTAATAAATACGTATGAAGACATATACATAGAGCTTGGCACATAATAAGCGCTTAACAAATACCATCATTATTATTCCAGCGCTTAGAACAGTGCCCAGTGCTTATAATCAATCAATCGCATTTATTGAGCGCTTACTGTGTGCAGAGCACTGTACTAAGCGCTTGGGAAGTACAAATCGGCAACACATAGAGACGGTCCCTACCCAACAGTGGGCTCACAGTCTAGAAGGGGGTGACAGAGAACAAAACAAAACATATTAACAAAATAAAATAAATAGAATAGATATGTACACATAAAATAAATAAATAAATAGAGTGATAAATACGTACGAAGACATATACATAGAGCTTGGCACATAATAAGCGCTTAACAAATACCATCATTATTATTCCAGCGCTTAGAACAGTGCCCAGTGCTTAGAACAGTGCTTGGCACATACTAAGCGCTTAACAAATACCATCATCATCAATCCCTCCGATTTCTTGAAGGATGTCAGTTGTGGAGCTTAATCAATGGTATTTATCGAGTGCTTGGGGGAGTGCAATAAGGTTGCTAATTGCTGGAGGACAGATGACCTGACTTGATTTCCTTCTCTGACAGTCTTTAATTCCCCTGTGTGAAGATGATAACCAAGCCCAGGAAATCATTAAGAAGCTGGAAAAAAGCTTAAAGTTTCTCAGCCAGTACACCGCCAGAGTTTCCGGGAAGGCAGAGATGTTGGGAGCCATTAACCAGGTAAGTCCTCCTCGCGCGCTGATTCTGACGATGAAATATCAAAATAATTGTGGTACTAAACCTTAACTGGGCATGAAGGCCCTAGGGTTGATAAGAACAGTGCTTTGCGCGTAGTAAGCTCTTAATAAATGCCATCATTGTTGTTAGCAATAGGTCAGACAGAGCTTGCCCTACACGGGACTCATTCATTCATTCATTCAATCATATTTATTGAGCGCTTACCGTGTGCGGAGCACTGTACTAAGCGCTTGGGAAGTACAAGTTGGCAACATATAGAGACGGTCCTTACCCAACAACGGGCTCACAGACCGAAGTACTTCCCAAGCACTTAGTACAGTGCCCTGCACACAGTAAGCGCTCAATAAATACGATTGATTGATTGAAGGAGGGAGAGTGGGATTTTATAATAACAATAATGATGATGATGGTATTAAGCACTTACTATGTAAGTGAGAAGCAGCGTGGCTCAGTGGAAAGAGCCCGGGCTTTGGAGTCAGAGGTCATGGGTTCAAATCCAGGCTCCGCCACTTGTCAGCTGTGTGACCTTGGACAAGTCACTTAACTTCTCTGGGCCTCAGTTACCTCATCTGTAAAATGGGGATGAGGGCTGTGAGCCCCACATGGGACAACCTGATCACCTTGTAAATTCCCCAATGCTTAGAACAGTGCTCTGCACATAGTAACTGCTTAATAAATGCTATCATTATTATTATTATTATTATTATTATTATCATTACTATGTGCCAAGCACTGTTCTAAGCCCTGGGGTACATACAAGGTCATCAGGTAGTCCCACGTGGGGCTCACAATCTTAATCCCCATTTGACAGATGAGGGAACTGAGGCATGGAAGAAGTGAAGTGACTTGCCCAAAGTCACACAGCTGACAAGTGGCGGAATCAGGATTAGAATCCATGACCTCTGACTCCCAAGCCCGGGCTCTTTCCACTAAGCCACGCTGCTTCTAATTCCATCTCCTTTTAGAGAGGAGGAAACAGGCCCAGAGAGGTGGAGTGTCTTGCCCAAGGTCACACAGTGGTCAAGGGGCAGAGCTGGGACTAGAACTCGGGTCCTCTCACTCCCAGGCCCAAGTTCTTTCTACTAAGTTATGCTGCTTCCGAAACAGCATGGTCTATGAGAAGCAGCACGGTGTAGAGGATAGAGCACGACCTAGGAGTCCGAAAGTCATGGGTTCTAATCCTGTTTTGCCTCTTGCCTGCTGTGTGACCTTGGACAAGACGTTTGACTTTCCTTAGAGAAGCAGCGTGGCTCAGTGGAAAGATCCCAGTCTCTGGAGTCAGAGGTCATGGGATCAAATCCTGATTCTGCCAATTGTCGGCTGTGTGACTTTGGGCAAGTCACTTGACTTCTCTGTGCCTCCCTTCAAAGCCCTACTGAGAGCTCACCTCCTCCAGGAGGCCTTCCCACACTGAGCCCCCTTTTTCCTCTCCCCTTCCCCAACGCCCCCACCCTACCTCCTTCGCCTCCCCACAGCACCTGTATATAAGTTTGTACGTATTTATTAGTCAATCAATCAATCAATCGTATTTATTGTGTGCTTACTGTGTGCAGAGCACTGTACTAAGCACTTGGGAAGTACAAGTTGGCAACTTGTATTTTATTTATTTATTTATTTATTGTAGTCTTATTTGTATATATTTATTCTATTTATTTTATTTTAATATGTTTTGTTTTGTTGTCTGTCTCCCCCTTCTAGACTGTGAGCCCGCTGTTGGGTAGGGGCCGTCTCTATATGTTGCCAACTTGTACTTCCCAAACGCTTAGTACAGTGCTCTGCACACAGTAAGCGCTCAATAAATATGATTGAATGAATGAATTAATCTGTAAAATGGGGATTAAGACTGTGAGCCCCCCGTGGGACAACCTGATCACCTTGTAACCTCCCCAGTGCTTAGAACAGTGCTTTGCACATAGTAAGCGCTTAAGAAATGCCATCATTATCATTATTATTCCCTGGGCCTCAGTTACCTCATCTGTAATTTGGGGGTCGAGATAGCAAGCCTGACATGGGACAGGGCCTGTGCCCAACTTGATTTGCTTGTATCCACCCCAGTGCTTAGTACAATGCCTGGCACGTAGTAAGCGCTTAACAAATGCCATCATTATGAAGTGCTCAAAAGTCACAGAAAAGCACCTTGGTAGTGGATAGAGCTCAGGCCTGGGATTCAAGCGCCTAGTACAGTGCTCTGCACACAGTAAGCGCTCAATAAATATGATTGAATGATTGAATTCAAAAGATCATGGATTCTAATCCTGGCTCTGCCACTGGTCTGCTGTGTGGTCTTGGGCAAATCATTTCACTTCTCTGGGCCTCAGTTCACCCATCTGTAAAAATGGGGATTAAGACTGTCAGCCCCATCTAGGACAACCTGATAACCTTGCGTTTCCCCCAGTGCTTATTACAGTGCTTGGCACATAGTAAGCGCTTAACAAATACCGTCATTATTATTATTAATGTTAAAATGGGGATTGAGACTGTCAGCCCCCCGTGGGCCCATGGAGGGGGACAGGAACTGTGTCCAACCCAATGTGCTTGTATCCACTCTGGTACTTAATACAGTGCCGGGCTTATAGTAAGTGCTTAATAAATATCATAATAATTATTAATATTATTAATTATTAGTTCCAAGGGCATAGATGATGCAGAAGGGAGAGTGAGCTGGGGAAATGAGACTCGTCCAGGAGGCTCTCCATTCATTGATTCCACTGTATTGATTGAGTGCTTACTATGTGAAGAACTGTACTAAGCACTTGGCATCATCATCATCATCAATCATATTTATTGAGCGCTTACTATGTGCAGAGCACTGTACTAAGCACTTGGGAAGTACAAATTGGCAACATATAGAGACAGTCCCTACCCAACAGTGGGCTCACAGTCTAGTACGATAGAACAATAAACAGTCACATTCCCTGCCCACAACGAGCTTACAGTCTAGAGTAAGTCCTCATTCATTCATTTATTCATTCAATCGTATTTACTGAGCACTTACTGTGTGCAGAGCACTGTACTAAGTGCTTCATCCTCATTTTCCCTTCCTCTGCTCTGCACTGTCTAGGCACTTGGCTGTTTGCCCCTTTTAAGTACTTGGCTAATCATCCCAACCCCAGATCACTTACATCTGGATTTCTTCATTCATTCAGTCGTATTTATTGAGCGCTTACTGCGTGCAGTGCACTGCACTAAGCACTTGGGAAAGTACAATACAGCAATAAAGAGAGACAATCCCTGCCAACCGTAAGCTCACAGTCTAGTGAGCGGGGGAGACAGACATCGATACAAATAAACTTTCCCAAGGGCTGAGTTACGATGCTCTGCACAGAATAGGTGCTCAATAAATATGAATGAATGAAACAGACATCGATATAAATCAATAAAATGGGAGGTATATACCTAATTGCTGGGGAGAGGGGAGAAAAGGGAGCAAGTCAGGGGGATGCAGAAGGGAGTGGGAGATGAGGAAAGGTGGGGCTTTGAGTCTGGGAAGGCTTTTTGGTATCCTTATAGTCGACTAGTTTCCCTATCTAATAATGATAATAATAATAATAATAATAATGATAGCATTTATTAAGCGCTTACTATGTGCAAAGCACTGTTCTAAGCGCTGGGGAGGTTACAAGGTGATGAGGTTGTCCCACGGGGGGGCTCACAGTTTTAACCCCCATTTTACAGATGAGGGAACTGAGGCCCAGAGAAGTTAAGTGACTTGCCCAAAGTCACACAGCTGACAAGTGACGGAGCCGGGATACGAACCCATGACCTCTGACTCCAGAGCCCGTGCCCTTTCCACGGAGCCACGCTGCTTCTCTACAAAATGATGGCATTTTGTTTAGAGCTTACTATGTGCCGAGCACTGTTCTAAGCAACCTGATCACCTTGTAACCTCCCCAGCGCTTAGAACAGTGCTCGGCACATAGTAAGCTCTTAATAAATGCCATTATTATTATTAATACTAAGGTCACTGAAGATCCTGGAGATGTACTTGTACTTGTAGGATGTACCTTGTACTTCCCAAGCGCTTAGTACAGTGCTCTGCCACAGTAAGCGCTCAATAAATATGACTGAATGAATGAACTGAATGAATCCAATTTGTACTTCCCAAGCGCTTAGTACAGTGCTCTGCACACAGTAAGCGCTCAATAAATATGATTGATGAATACAAGGGAATCCGGTTGTCCCACATTGGGCTCACAGTCTTCATCCCCATTTTACAGATGGAGTAACCGAGGAACAGAGAAGTGAAGTGACTTGCCCAAAGTCACACAGCCGACGAGTGGAGGAGCCTGGATTAGAACCCACGACCTCTGATTCCCAAACCCGGGCTCTTTCCACTAAGCCACACTGCTTCTTATCTGTCTTTAGCGTAGGAGTCAGAAGGACCTTTTAGACTTTCTTTTAGACTGTGAGCCCACTGTTGGGTAGGGACTGTCTCTATATGTTGCCAACTTGTACTTCCCAAGCGCTTAGTACAGTGCTCTGCACACAGTAAGCGCTCAATAAATACGATTGATGATGATGATGACCTGGATTCTAATCCCTGCTCTGCTCTGGGCTGCTGTGTGAGCTTGGGCAAGTCGCTTTGCTTCTCCGGGCCTCAGTTCCCTCATCCGTAGAATGGGGATTAAGGCTGTGAGCCCCATGGGAGACAGGGACTCTGTCCAACCCGATTAGCTTGAACCTACCCCAGAGCTTAGAACAGTGCCTGCCACGTAGTAAGCGCTTAATCAATCAATCAACCGTATTTATTGAGCGCTTACTGTGTGCAGAGCACTGTACTAAGCGCTTGGGAGGTACAAGTTGGCAACATATAGAGACAGTCCCTACCCAACAGTGGGCTTAACAAATACCACAATTATTATTATTATCATTCTAATGTCGGTCTCCCCTGGCCGTAGACCATAAGCTCTTTGTGAGCGGCGATTATGTCTCCCATCTCCCCACTCTGCCACGTGTCCGCTGTGGGACCTTGGGCCAGTCACTTTTCATTCATTCATTCATTCATTCATTCAATCGTATTTATTGAGCGCTTACTGTGTGCAGAGCACTGTACTAAGCGCTTGGGAAATACAAGTTGGCAACATACAGAGATGGTCCCTACCCAACTGTGGGCTCACAGTCTAGAAGGGGGTGACAGAGAACAAAACAAAACATATTAACAGAATAAAATAAATAGAATAAATATGTACAAATAAAACAAATATTTACTTCACTTCTCTGGGCCTCAGTTCCCTCATCTGTACAATAATAATAATAATAATGATGGTATTTATTAAGCACTTACTATGTGCAAAGCACTGTTCTAAGCGCTGGAGGGGAATACAAGGTGATCAGGTTCTCCCACAGGGGGCTCACAGTCTTAATCCCCATTTTACAGATGAGGGAACTGAGGCTCAGAGAAGTTAAGTGACTTGCCCAAGGTCACACAGCAGACATGTGGCGGAGCTGGGATTCGAACCCATGACCTCTGACTCCAAAGCCCGGGCTCTTTCCAGTGAGCCATGCTGCTTCTCATATGGGGATGAAGACTTTGAGCCCCATATGGGACAGAGACTGTGTCCAACCTGTTTAACTGTATATGTAACTGTATATAACTGTATACCTGTATATATGTTTGTACGTATTTATTACTCTATTTATTTTACTTGTACATATCTATTCTATTTATTTTATTTTGTTAATATGTTTTGTTTTGTTGTCTGTCTCCCCCTTCTAGACTGTGAGCCCGCTGTTGGGTAGGGACCATCTCTATATGTTGCCAACTTGTACTTCCCAAGCGCTTAGTACAGTGCTCTGCACACAGTAAGCGCTCAATAAATACGATTGATTGATTGATTGATTTAACCGGATCTACCCCATTCTTAGAACAGCGCTGGGCACATAGTAAGTGCTTAACAGAGAAACAGCATGGCTTAGAACAGTGCTTTGCACATAGTCACATGTCTGCCACGTGTCTGCTGTGCGACCTTGGGCAAGTCACTTCACTTCTCTGAGCCTCAGTTCCCTCATCTGCACAATGGGGATGATGACTGTGAGCCCCACGTGGGACAACCTGATCACCTTGTATCCCCCCCAGCGCTTAGAACAGTGCTCTGCACATAGTAAGCGCTTAACAAATGCCCTCATTATTATTATAGTAAGCGCTTGGCTCAGTGGAAAGAGCCCGGGCTTTGGAGTCAGAGGTCATCGGTTCAATTCCCGGCTCCGCCACTTGTCAGCTGTGTGACTTTGGGCGTGTCACTTCACTTCTCTGGGCCTCAGTTCCCTCATCTGTAAAATGGGGATTAAGACTGGGAGCCCCCCGTGGGACAACCTGATCACCTTGTATCCCCCCTAGTGCTTAGAACAGTGCTTGGCACATAGTAAGCGCTTAACAAATGCCATCATTATTATTATAATAAGCGCTTAACGAATGCCATGGGAAGCAGCGTGGCTCAGTGGAAAGAGCGCGGGCTTGGGAGTCAGAGGTTATGGGTTCGAATTCCGGCTCCACCACTTGTCAGCTGTGTGACCTTGGGTAAGCCGCTTAACTTCTCTGTGCCTCAGTTCCCTCATCTGTACAATGGGGATTAAAATTGTGAGCCCCACGTGGGGCAACCTGATCACCTTGTATCCTCCCCAGCGCTTAGAACAGAGCTTTGCACATAGTAAGCGCTTAACAAATACCATCATTATTATTATGATCATTATTATTAAGTACCACAATTATTGTTCTCAGTCTCCTCCCGCCGTAGGTGGGAAATTCTTTGTGGACAGGGATGGTCTCCTAAGTGTACTCTCCCGAGGGCTTAGCCTAGTGCCGTGCGCTCAGTAGGGTGTCCAGGACGGGATAACCGATGGGTCGGTGGATGAATTTGTTCCCGCCAGGAAAGTCGAACGAGTAAAGCGGTGGAGGTGATGATTCAACATGTGGAGAACCTGAAGCGGATGTACGCCAAGGAGCACGCCGAGCTGGAGGAGCTCAAGCAGGTTCTCATCCGCAACGAAAGATCCTTCGGCGCCCTCGAGGACGATGGTAAGACCCCACTGGGTCCCGGGCTTGGGACTCGGAGGTCACGAGTTCTAATCCCACTCCGCCGCTGGTCAGCTGGGTGACTTTGGGCAAGTCGCTTCACTCCTCTGGGCCTCAGTTCCCTCATCTGTAAAATGGGGATGAAGACTGTGAGCCCCACGTGGGCCAACTTGATCACCTTCTATTCCCCCCCCCCCCCCGCCCCCCGTGCTTATTATTATTATTATTATTATTATTATTATTATTATCTGTCATGTTTCTGTTATTTTTCCCCCCTAGATGACTGTCAAACCAAAAAGCGTTCCGCTTCTCTGAATTCCAAGGTAACTATTGCTTTTCAATTCACTTTGATGTTGTCCATTATATTGTTGTAGTGTCCTCGGCCAAGGGCTTCATTCATTCATTCATTCATGCAATCGTATTTATTGGGCGCTTACTGTGTGCAAAGCACCGGACTATGAGCTTGGCTCAGTGGAAAGAGCGTGGGCTTGGGAGTCAGGGGTCATGGGTTCTAATCCCGGCTCCGCCGCTTGTCAGCTGTGTGACTTTGGGCAAGTCACTCAACTTCTCTGTGCCTGTTACCTCAACTGTAAAATGGGGATGAAGACTGTGAGCCCCACATGGGACAACCTGATCACCTTGTATCCACCTCAGCGCTTAGAACAGTGCTTTGCACACAGTAAGTGCTTAATAAATACCCTCATCATTACTGAGGGTGTTAAGCATTGAGGTAGATAAAAGATAATCATAGCAGATATAGTCCCTGTCCCACGCGGGGCTCACAGTTCAAATAGGAGGAGGGTGGAATAATAATAATAAGAGCTTACTATATGCCAAGCACGGTTCTAAGCGCTTTGGAGGTTACAAGATAATCAGGTTGTCCCACGTGGGGCTCGCAGTCTTCACCCCCATTTTACAGACGAGGTAACTGAGGCACAGAGAAGTGAAGTGACTTGCCCAAAGTCACAGAGCTGACAAGTGGCAGAGCCGGGATTTGAACCCATGACCCCTGACTCCCAAGCCCGGGCTCTTTCCGCTGAGCCACGCTGCTTCCCAGGAATAGCTCCGGTATATTGTACTTTCCAAGCACTTAGTACAGTGCTCTGCGCATACAGTGCTCAGTGGATACCACTGATGATCTGTGGTCTCTAGACTGTGAGCCCCATGTTGGGTAGGGACCGTCTCTATGTGTTGCCGACTTGTACTTCCCAAGCGCTTAGTACAGTGCTCTGCACACAGTAAGCGCTCAATAAATACGATCGATTGATTGATCGTATTTATCCCCCGGGCCTGGAATGCCCTGCTCCCTCTACCCATCCGCCAAGCTAGCTCTCTTCCGCCCTTCAAGGCCCTGCTGAGAGCTCACCTCCTCCAGGAGGCCTTCCCAGACTGAGCCCCTTCTTTCCTCTCCCCTCGTCCCCCTCTCCATCCCCCCGTCTTACCTCCTTCCCTTCCCCACAGCACCTGTATATATGTATATATGGTTGTACATATTTATTACTCTATTTATTTATTTATTTATTTATTTATTTTACTTGTACATTTCTATCCTACTTATTTTATTTTGTTGGTATGTTTGGTTCTGTTCTCTGTCTCCCCCTTTTAGACTGTGAGCCCACTGTTGGGTAGGGACTGTCTCTATGTGATGCCAATTTGTACTTCCCAAGCGCTTAGTACAGTGCTCTGCACATAGTAAGCGCTCAATAAATACGATTGATTGATTGATTGATTGATTGATATGGTATGGAATGCTTACTGTGTGTAAAACACTGTATTAAGCACTGAGGAGGAATATAAGGGATAAAGGTCTCTGGGCTGTTAGCTTCTGCGGGGCGAGGATTGCATCTACTAACTCTGTAGTGTATTCTCAGCGCTTAGTACAGTGCTCTGCACAAAGTAGGTGCTCAAGAAATGATTGACTGGGCTTCGGTGGGCTCTGGGTGTAGAAGGGGCCTGGGGAAATATAAAGGGGGCCTCAGGGAGGCAGCACGGCCTGGGATCCCTAGCGCTTAGTACAGTGCTCTGCACACAGTAAGTGCTCACTGAGTACGATTGATTGATTGATTACCTCAAACATTAAAGACATTTTGTTTTGTTGTCCGTCTCCCTCTTCCCCACAGCACCCGTATATATGTTGGTACGGATTAGAGAAGCAGCGTGGCTCAGTGGAAAGAGCCCGGGCTTTGGAGTTAGAGGTCATGGGTACGAATCCCGGCTCTGCCAATTGTCAGCTGTGTGACTTTGGGCAAGTCACTTCACTTCTCTGGGCCTCAGTTAACCTCATCTGTAAAATGGGGATTAAGACTGTGAGCTCCACATGGGACAACCTGATCACCTTGTAACCTCCCCAGCGCTTAGAACAGTGCTTTGCACATAGTAAGCGCTTAATAAATGCTATCATCATTATTATTATATTTGTTACTCTATTTATTTTACTTGTACATATCTATTCTATTTATTTTACTTTGTTAATATGTTTTGTTTTGTTGTCTGTCTCCCCCTTCTAGACTGTGAGCCCGCTGTTGGGTAGGGACCGTCTCTCTATGTTGCCAATTTGTACTTCCCAAGCGCTTAGTCCAGTGCCCTGCACACAGTAAGCGCTCAATAAATACGATTGATTGATTGATCCAGAAGGTCATGGGTTCTAATCCGGCTCTGCCACTGGTCTGCTGCGTGGCCTTGGGCGAGTCACTTCACTTCTCCGGGCCTCAGTTCCCTCATCTGCAAAATGGGGATGGACACTGCGAGCCCCCCCGTGGGGCAGGGACTGTGTCCAACCTGATTTGCTCGTGTCCATCCCAGTGCTTAATACAGTGCCTGGCACATAGTAAGTGCCTAATAAATACCACAATTATCATTATTACTATGCTGGGACAAGAGTAACTTGCTGAGCCCAACTGGGCTAAATGTATTTTTGATTTATTCTCCTCCGGGTGTCCTTCTGACGATAGGCAGAGGAATCACTCACAGGAGTACATAAATGCCAGAGACCCGGAATAAAAGATAACCCAGAGAAGCGTACCCATTCTCTCTGAGGCCTCACTATATCCCCCCGTCTTTTAACAGGACAATAGTGACGACGATGGGATTGAGTCCTTAGCACGAGTTAAACGTGGGCAGGCCGGATAGCAAAATAAGCTGTTCTGACTCTGTCCCTGTACCACACGGAGCTCACCTGGGACTCAGAAGGACCTGGGTTCTAATCCCGGCGCCACCACCTGTCTGCTGCGTGACCTTGGGGAAGTCAATCAATCCATCAATTGTATTTATTGAGCGCTTAATGTGTGCAGAGCACTGGACTAAGCGCTTGGGAAGTACAAGTGGGCAACACATAGAGACAAGTCACTAGAAGCAGCGTGGCTCAGTGGAAATCAATCAATCAATCGTATTTATTGAGCGCTTACTGTGTGCAGAGCACTGGACTAAGCACTTGGGAGGTACAAGTGGGCAACACATAGAGACAAGTCACTAGAAGCAGCGTGGCTCAGTGGAAATCAATCAATCAATCGTATTTATTGAGCGCTTACTGTGTGCAGAGCACTGGACTAAGCGCTTGGGAAGTACAAGTCGGCAACACCTAGAGACAGTCCCTACCCAACGGCGGGCTCGCAGTCTTGTAGCCGCCATCTACCGCCCTCCCGGCCCCACTTCCAACTTCTTTAACGACTTTGACCCCTTCCTCACCTTCCTTCTCTCCTTCTCCATGCCCACTCTGATCCTCGGAGACTTCAATATCCACATGGATATCCCTAACGACTCCTCTGCCGCCCGCCTTCTATCTCTCCTTGACGCTGCCAACCTCTTCCTCCACCCCACCTCGCCCACTCACCAACTTGGTCATACCCTCGACCTCATCATCTCCTACCGCTGCACTGTGTCCACCCTCACCAACTCTGAAATCCCTCTCTCTGATCATAATCTTCTCACCTGCCTCCTCACTCACACTCCTTTCCCCTGTAAATCCGTATTACTCCCTCACAGAGATCTCCGCTCTCTGGACCCCACCCATCTTTCGGAGCGCCTCACACCCCACCTCGCCGCCCTCTCCTCTCTACCCAGTCTTGATGATCAGATTACTGCTCTCAACTCTACCCTTTCTACTCAGCTAGACTCGCTCGCTCCCCTTTCCCTTCGCCGCTCTCGCACCACTAACCCACAGCCCTGGATCACTGCCACCGTCCGCCTCCTTCGCTCTTATGCTCGAGCTGCCGAACGCTGCTGGCGAAAGTCTAAACACCATGCCAACCTCGTTCACTTCAAGTTTATCCTTTCCTGCCTTAACTCAGCCCTCTCTTCTGCCAGACAAAACTATTTCTCCTCCCTTATTGACACCCATGCCCATCACCCCCGCCAGCTCTTCCGTACATTCAACTCCCTTCTCAGGCCCCCGGTTCCTCCCCCTCCTCCTTCCCTCACCCCCAATGATCTGGCCTCCTACTTCATTAACAAAATTAAATCCATCAGGTCCGACCTCCCCAAAGTCTCTTCCCCCCCTTTCTCCATCCCCCCGGCTCTCAACACTCTCTGCTACTCTCCCATCCTTCCCAGCGGTATCCTCAGAGGAACTCTCCTCCCTCCTCTCAAGTGCTACTCCGGCCACCTGTGCTTCTGACCCCATTCCCTCTCATCTTATGAAATCTCTCGCTCCATCCCTTCTCCCCTCCTTAACTTCCATCTTCAACCGCTCACTCTCCACTGGTTCCTTCCCCTCTGCCTTCAAACATGCCCATGTCTCTCCCATCCTAAAAATACCCTCTCTTGACCCCACCTCACCTTCTAGTTATTGTCCCATATCCCTCCTACCATTCCTTTCCAAACTCCTTGAACGAGTTGTCTACACGCGCTGCCTAGAATTCCTCAACACCAACTCTCTCCTCGACCCCCTCCAGGCTTCCGTCCCCTTCATTCCACGGAAACTGCCCTCTCAAAGGTCACCAATGACCTCCTGCTTGCCAAATCCAACGGCTCATACTCTGTCCTAATCCTCCTCGACCTCTCAGCTGCCTTTGACACTGTGCACCACCCCCTTCTCCTCAACACGCTATCTGACCTTGGCTTCACAGACTCCGTCCTCTCCTGGTTCTCCTCTTATCTCTCCGGTCGTTCTTTCTCAGTCTCTTTTGCAGGTTCCTCCTCCCCCTCCCATCCTCTTACTGTGGGGGTTCCCCAAGGTTCAGTGCTTGGTCCCCTTCTGTTCTCAATCTACACTCACTCCCTTGGTGACCTCATTCGCTCCCACGGCTTCAACTATCATCTCTACGCTGATGACACCCAGATCTCCATCTCTGCCCCTGCTCTCTCCCCCTCCCTCCAGGCTCGCATCTCCTCCTGCCTTCAGGACATCTCCATCTGGATGTCCGCCCGCCACCTAAAGCTCAACATGTCGAAGACTGAGCCCCTTGTCTTCCCTCCCAAACCTTGTCCTCTCCCTGACTTTCCCATCTCTGTTGACGGCACTACCATCCTTCCCGTCTCACAAGCCCGCAACCTCGGTGTCATCCTCGACTCCGCTCTCTCATTCACCCCTCACATCCAAGCCGTCACCAAAACCTGCCGGTCTCAGCTCCGCAACATTGCCAAGGTCCACCCTTTCCTCTCCATCCAAACCGCTACCCTGCTCATTCAAGCTCTCATCCTATCCCGTCTGGACTACTGCACCAGCCTTCTCTCTGATCTCCTATCCTCGTGTCTCTCTCCACTTCAATCCATATGTCATGCTGCTGCCTGGATTATCTTTGTCCAGAAACGCTCTGGACATATTACTCCCCTCCTCAAAAATCTCCAGTGGCTACCAATCAATCTGCGCATCAGGCAGAAACTCCTCACCCTGGGCTTCCAGGCTGTCCATCCCCTCGCCCCCTCCTACCTCACCTCCCTTCTCTCCTTCTACTGCCCAGCCCGCAACCTCCGCTCCTCCACTGCTAATCTCCTCACCGTACCTCGTTCTCGCCTGTCCCGCCGTCGACCCCCGGCCCACGTCATCCCCCGGGCCTGGAATGCCCTCCCTCTGCCCCTCCGCCAAGCTAGCTCTCTTCCTCCCTACAAGGCCCTGCTGAGAGCTCACCTCCTCCAGGAGGCCTTCCCAGACTGAGTCCCTTCGTTCCTCTCCCCCTCGTCCCCCTCTCCATCCCCCCATCTTACCTCCTTCCCTTCCCCACAGCACCTGTATATATGTATATATGGTTGTACATATTTATTACTCTATTTATTTATTTATTTATTTATTTTACTTGTACATTTCTATCCTATTTATTTTATTCTGTTGGTATGTTTGGTTCTGTTCTCTGTCTCCCCCTTTTAGACTGTGAGCCCACTGTTGGGTAGGGACTGTCTCTATATGTTGCCAATTTGTACTTCCCAAGCGCTTAGTACAGTGCTCTGCACATAGTAAGCGCTCAATAAATATGATTGATTGATTGATTGATAGAAGGGGGAGACAGAGAACAAAACCAAACATACTAACAAAATAAAATAAATAGAATAGATATGTACAAGTAAGATAAATAAATAAATAGAGTAATAAATATGTACAAACATATATACATATATACAGGTGCTGTGGGGAAAGGAAGGGGGTAAGATGGGGGGGATGGAGAGGGGGACGAGGGGGAGAGGAAGGAAGGGGCTCAGTGTGGGAAGGCCTCCTGGAGGAGGGGAGCTCTCAGTAGGAAAGAGCCCGGGCTTGGGAGTCGGAGGTCATAGGTTCAAATCCCGGCTCCGCCACTTGTCAGCTGTGTGACTTTGGGCAAGTCACTTCACTTCTCTGGGCCTCAGTTCCCTCATCTGTAAAATAGGGGTGAAGACTGCGAGCCCCTCGTGGGACAACCTGATCACCTTGTAACCTCCCCAGTGCTTAAAAAAAGTGTTTTGAACATACTAAGCACTTAGTAAATGCCATTATTATTCTTCTTATTTTATACCTGTTATTTTGCATTAGTTTGAATTGTTCTATTGCCCTCTCCCAAGTGTTTAGTACAGTGCTCTGCACACAGTAAGTGCTCAGTAAATAAGAATGCCTGCCCAGCTGCCCCAGCTCTCGGCAAGGCTTGAGAAGCAGTGTGGCCTAGTGGATAGGACCCAGGCCTGGGAATCAGAAGGACCTGGGTTCTAATCTGGACACTGCCGCTTGTCTGCTACTGAGTGACCTTGGGCAAGTCATTTTGCTTCTCTGTGCTTCAGTTCCCTCATCTGTAAAATGGGGGTTAAGACTGTGAGCCCCACGTGGGACAGGGACTGTGTCCAACCCGATTTGCTTGTATCCACCACATAGTGAGTGCTTAACAAATGCCACAGTTATTATTATATTATTATAATGTTATTATAATTATTATATTATTATATATGTCGCCAACTTGTACTTCCCAAGCGCTTAGTACAGTGTTCTGCACCCAGTAAGCGCTCAATGATGATGATGATGATGATGGCATTTGTTAAGCGCTTACTACGTGCAGAGCACTGTTCTAAGCGCTGAATAATAATGATGATGGCATTTGTTAAGCGCTTACTACGTGCAGAGCACTGTTCTAAGCACTGAATAATAATAATAATGGCATTTATTAAGCGCTTACTATGTGCAAAGCACTGTTCTAAGCGCTGGGGGGGATACAAGGTGATCAGGTTGTCCCACATGGGGGCTCACAGTCTTAATCCCCATTTTACAGATGAGGTAACTGAGGCTCAGAGAAGTTAAGTGACTTGCCCAGGGTCACACAGCAGACGTGTGGCGGAGCCGGGATTCGAACCCATGATCTCTGACTCCAAAGCTCGTGCTCTTTCCACTGAGCCATGCTGACTTGCTCAATAAATACGATTGATATTATTAATTTAATAGATATATAGTAACATAATGCTCTGCACCCAGTAAGCGCTCAATAAATATGATTGATTGATTGATTACTCTATTTTACTTGTACATATCTATTCTATTTATTTTATTTTGTTAGTATGTTTGGTTTTGTTCTCTGTCTCCCCCTTCTAGACTGTGAGCACACTGTTGGGTAGGGACTGTCTCTATATGTTGCCAACTTGTACTTCCCAAGCGCTTAGTACAGTGCTCTGCACACAGTAAGCGCTCAACAAATACAATTGATTGATTGATTGATGTAACATATTATGTAACATGTTACATAATAATAATAATATATATATTCTTCTCCAATAATATATTACTATTAGAGAAGCAGCATGGCTCAGTGGAAAGAGCCCGGGCTTGGGAGCCAGAGGTCATGGGTTCTAATTCCAGCTCTGCCACTTGTCAGCTGTGTGACTTTGGGCAAGTCACTTCACTTCTCTGGGCCTCGGTTACCTCATCTGTAAAATGGGGTTTAAGACTGTGAGCCCCACGTGAAACAACCCGATCACCTTGTATACCCCCCAGCGCTTAGAACAGTGCTTTGCACATAGTAAGCGCTTAACAAATGCCATCATTATTATCATTATTAGTATTAGTATTGTTATCATCAGGGTGCTTGACACAGTCAGCACTTGAGAAATCAAGTCCATAACTGAATGGAAAACCTGAGCCTGTTTTTTGCCCTTACAGCCCGCGTCTCTCCGAAGAGTTAGCATCGCCACCTTGCCTCGGAACATCGGGAATACCGGAGCTGGCCTGGGATTGGTAAGTCATCGTTCCCGGCGGGAGATCCATCCTTCGAACGGCCGACTGGTTTAGAAGGAAACGGGACTAATATGCTCGCTCTTCTTTAAAGGCACAATTACCTCTAATGTCCGGACTGGAAAAAAATGAGCGGTTCAATAGGAGGTCAAGCAGTTGGTAAGCTCAAGATTTTCCGCGGCTGTTGTTTGGGAATTTATAACATCCATCGTTTCAACATTTGATATTCGTGAGAGAAGCAGCATGGCTTAGTGGAAAGAGCATGGAATTTATAACATCCATCGTTTCAACATTTGATATTCGTGAGAGAAGCAGCATGGCTTAGTGGAAAGAGCATGGGCTTGGGAGTCAGAGGTCATGGGTTCTAATCATCATCATCATCATCATCAATTGCATTTATTGAGCGCTTACTATGTGCAGAGCACTGTACTAAGCGCTTGGGAAGTACAAATTGGCAACATATAGAGACAGTCCCTACCCAACAGTGGGCTCACAGTCTAAAAGGGGGAGACAGAGACCAAACATACTAACAAAATAAAATAAATAGAATAGATATGTACAAATAAATTAAATAAATAAATAAATAGAGTAAAAAAATATGTACAAACATATATACATATATACAGGTGCTGTGGGGAAGGGAGGGAGGTAAGATGGGGGGATGGAGAGGGGGACAAGGGGGAGAGGAAGGAAGGGGCTCAGTGTGGGAAGGCCTCCTGGAGGAGGTGAGCTCTCAGTAGGGCCTTGAAGGGAGTAAGAGAGCTAGCTCGGCTGATGGGCGGAGGGATTGGGGGCATTCCAGGCCCGGGGGAGGACGTGGGCCGGGGGTCGACGGCGGGACGGGCGAGAACGAGGCCTAACGGTGAGGAGATTAGCGGCAGAGGAGCGGAGGGTGCGCGCTGGGCTGGAGAAGGAGAGAAGGGAGGTGAGGTAGGAGGGGGCGAGGGGATGGACAGCCTGGAAGCCCAGGGTGAGGAGTTTCTGCCTGATGCGCAGATTGATTGGTAGCCACTGGAGATTTTTGAGGAGGGGAGTGATATGCCCAGAGTGTTTCTGGACAAAGATAATCCGGACAGCAGCATGAAGTATGGATTGAAGTGGAGAGAGACACGAGGATGGGAGATCAGAGAGAAGGCTGATGCAGTAGTCCAGACGGGATAGGATGAGAGCTTGAATGAGCAGGGTAGCGGTTGGGATGGAGAGGAAAGGGCGGATCTTGGCAATGTTGCGGAGCTGAGACCGGCAGGTTTTGGTGACGGCTTGGATGTGAGGGGTGAATGAGAGAGCGGAGTCGAGGATGACACCAAGGTTGCGGGCTTGTGAGACTGGAAGGATGGTAGTGCCGTCAACAGAGATGGGAAAGTCAGGGAGAGGGCAAGGTTTGGGAGGGCAAGGTTCTAATCCCGGCTCCGCCGCTTATCAGCTGTGTGACTTTGGGCAAGTCACTTCTCTGGGCCTCATTTACCTCATCTGTAAAATGGGGATGAAGACTGTGAGCCCCACGTGGGACAAACTGATCACCTTGGATCCCCCCCAGCATTTAAAATAGTGCGTGGCACATGATAAGCGCTTAACAAATGCCATCATTTTATTATTATTATTATTATTATTATTATTAATTTAAAATCAAGTTTTAATATTCACACCCAACCCCTCGCCCACATCCTCCTTCAGGCCTGAAACTCCCTCCCTCTTCATATCTGACAGCCCACCACGCTACACAAAATCTCTCTCCTCCAGGAAACCCTCCCTGACTTACCCCTCATCTCCCCACCCTTTTCTTCCTCTTTCATTCAATCGATCAATGGAATTTACTGAGCGCTTCCTATGTGCAGAGCACTGGACTGATTGGGGGAGTACAATTCAAATCAGAAGCAGCGTGGCTCAGGTGAAAGAGCCCGGGCTTGGGAGTCAGAGGTCGTGGGTTCTAATCCCGGCCCCGCCACTTGTCAGCTGGGTGACTTTGGGCAAGTCGCTTCACTTCTCCGGGCCTCAGTGACCTCATCTGCAAAATGGGGATGAAGACTGTGATCCCCACGTGGGATAACCTCATTAAGTTGTATCACCCCCAGCGCTTAGAACAGTGCCTGGCATGACCTTGGGCAAGTCACTTAACTTCTCTGAGCCTCAGTTACCTCATCTGTAAAATGGGGATCATGACTGTGAGCCACACGGGGGACAACCTGATCTCCTTGTATCCCCCCCAGCGCTTAGAACAGTGCTTTGCACATAGTAAGCGCTTAACAAATGTCATTATTATATTATTAGTAGTAGTAGTAAGCGCTTAACAAATACCGTTGTTATCATTATTATTATTATACTCTTTTCTGCCTCACTAATTCACCTGGGTCTGTATGCGCTAAGTACTCTGATACCCTTCCCCCATCTCCACCGTGATGTCGTACGTGTCCTGGTACTCTGATGCTTCAATCAATCAATCAATCAATCGTATTTATTGAGCGCTTACTGTGTGCAGAGCATTGTACTAAGCGCTTGGGAAGTCCAAGTTGGCAACATATAGAGACAGTCCCTACCCAACAGTGGGCTCACAGTCTATAAGGGGGAGACAGAACAAAACCAAACATATTAACAAAATAAAATAAATAGAACAGATATGTACAAGTAAAATAAATAAATAGAGTAATAGAGTGGAAAAGCAGCGTGGCTCAGTGGAAAGAGCCCGGGCTTTGGAGTCAGAGGTCGTGGGTTCAAATCCCAGCTCCGCCACTTGTCAGCTGTGTGACTTTGGGCAAGTCACTTAACTTCTCTGTGCCTCAGTTACCTCATCTGTAAAATGGGGATGAAGACTGTGAGCCCCACATGGGACAACCTGATCACCTTGTAACCTCCCCAGCGCTTAGAACAGTGCTTTGCACAGAGTAAGCGCTTAATAAATGCCATCATTATTATTATTATAAGCGCTTAGTACAGTGCTCTGCACACAGTAAGCGCTCAATAAATACGATTGATGAAATATGTACAAACCAGCTGAACTGATTTTCAAGTCCATCTGCCCTGGCGGGCAGGAATCAAGACTACCGAGATGATTGTATTTTGCTCCCCTGAACACTTAGTACGGTGCTCTGCATACAGTAAGCGCTCAATATACAGCAATAGATGGATTTTAGAACTGGATGAAAATCAACGTGTCAGAGGGTACATTTGCTATTTGAATAAAACGGGACAGGCGCTGTGTCCAACCTGATGATCCTCTATCCAGCGCTTAGCGCCGTGCCTGGCACGTTGTAAATGCTTAGCAAATGATAATTATTATTAGGCTTAAAGTAATGTAGAAAATTTATCAACTCAACGGGAAGATACCTGTCACTATGAACATTGAGAGAAGAGGCGTGGCTTAGTGGATAAAGCGTGGACCTATGAGTCAAAATGACCTGGGTTCTAATCCCGGTTCCACTAAACGTCTGCTGTGTGACTTTGGGCAAATCACTTCACTTTGCTGGGCCTCAGTTCCCTCATCTGTAAAATGGGGACTAAGACTGTGAGCCCCGTGTGGGACAAGGACTGTGTCCAACTGATCAACTTGTACCTACCCCAGTGCTTAGAACAGTGCTTGGCACATAGTAAGCACTTAATAGGTACCATAATTACTATTATTATTATTACCCTGTGCATAATAAGCCCTTGATAAACACCACTGGCTGACATTAAAAAATCATAAAATGATGATGACTTCAAGGGGACCTTGTTATGACAGGGAGCGGAGTCCAAAGTAATCAGAGGTATTTATTGAGTGCTTAACAAGTTCCATTATTACTATCATTTTACTATCTAAAAGACTACAGTCTTTTAGACTGTGAGCCCACTGTTGGGTAGGGACTGTCTCTATATGTTGCCAATTTGTACTTCCCAAGCGCTTAGTACAGTGCTCTGCACATAGTAAGCGCTCAATAAATACGATTGATGGTGATGATGATCATTATTGTTATTAATATTGAATGCCAGTGCAAACCTGGACTCAGTTTCCCTACGCCAGAGAATTAAGACATGTAATAAACTTGCAGTTGCCTTTCCTTATTATGCCCCCCTTTCCTCTTCTCCCCCTCCCTTCTGCGTCGCCCTGACTCGCTCCCTTTATTCATCCCCCCGTCACAGCCCCAAACCACTTATGTCCATCTCCATCATTTATTTATTTCTAGTCACATCTGTCTCCCCATCTAGACAGACGTGGGCAGGGACTGTGTCTCTTTATTGTTCTATTGTCCTCCCCCAAACGCTTAGTTCAGTGCTCTGTACTCAGTAAGCGCTCGGTAAATACAATTGAATATATAAATTGAATTAATGAATGAATGGACAGGTAAATGGCTACAATTTCCTTTTTTTTTTCTTTAAAGGCGGACACTGGGGTCCAAACCAAGAGATTCCCGGCCCTCGCTGCAACGGTTCATTAGCTCATACGATTGGGGAGACAGTGAGGGAGAGAAATGTCAACTGAAGTAAGTGGAAGCCCAACTAGGAGCCCTGGATGGAAAAATCGGGAATTGGAGCAGACCCTTCTGAGAAATTTTCTGGGCTTTGGATCCTGTGGCGATGGTTGCCAGAGTAAATAATAATGATGGGATTTGTTTAAGTGCTTACTATGTGCCAAGCACTGTTCTAAGCACTGAAAAAAAATAACAGTATTGTGTTAAGCTCTTACTATGGGGAAGCATCATGGCTTAATGGAAAAAGCCCGGGTTTGGGAGCCGGAGGTAGTGGGTTCTAATCCCGGCTCTGCCACTTGTCAGCTGTGTGACCTGGGACAAGTCACTTCACTTCTCTGGGCCTCAGTTCCCTCATCTGTAAAATGGGGATTAAGACTGTGAGCCCCACGTGGGACAATCTGATCACCTTGTATCTGCTCCAGCACTTAGAACAGTGCTTGGCACATAGTAAGTGCTTAATACTATTATTATTATTATTATTATTATTATCATTATTATTATTTTCCAGACACAACAACAATAATTATTATAATAATTAACTGATTATTATTAATTAATTAATTATTATTAATTATATTAAATTATATATCAATAGCATATGTGTGTTCATAGTGACAGATATCTTCCCGTTGAGTTGATAAGTTTTCTACATTACTTTAAGCCTAATAATAATGATTATTTGCTTTATTTGTTTTATTTATCATATGTATTATAAAATATATTAATAGTAATAATTAATATATAATTAATATATTATGTTATAATAATTATTATAATATTATAATGCTATATATTGTGATATATAGTATAATGATAATAATAATAATAATTATTATTATTATTATTATGGTATTTGTTAAGCACTTACTATGTGCCAGGCACTATAATAATAACAATAGTTATTATTATGGTATTTATTAAGCACTTACTATGTGCCAGGCACTATAACAATTATTATTATTATTGTGGTATTTAAGCGCTTACTATGTGCCAGGCACTGTACTAAGCGCTGGAGTGGATACAAGCAAATGAAGATGGACACAGTCTCTGTCCCAAGTGGGGTTCACACTGTCAATCTCCATTTTACAGATGAGGGAACTGAGGCCCAGAGAAATGAAATGACTGTCCCAAGTTCACACAGCAGACAAGTGGCAGAGCCGGGATTAGAACCCATGACCTTTGACACTGGACTTTGGAGAACCTTAAAAGAATGGGACTGATTCAACCTGTGTACATCATCATCAATCATATTTATTGAGCGCTTACTATGTGCAGAGCACTGTACTAAGCCCTTGGGAAGTACAAATTGGCAACATATAGAGACAGTCCCTACCCAACAGTGGGCTCACAGTCTAAAAGACAGCTCACAGTACCGTGCCTGCAATGCTGACTTTTAACCTTAGCAGTAATTATTATAATAATTGTGGCATTTAAGTGCTTACTATACTCTTGGTACTTGTTAGACGCTTATTATGTGCCGAGCACTGTTCCAAGCGCTGGAATAAATAGGAGGTAATCAGGTTGGACACAGTCCCTGTCCCACATGGGGGCTCACACTCTTAATATGTGTTAAACACTGTTCTAAGCGCCAGGGTAGATATAAGGTAATTGGATAGGACACAGCCCCTGTCCCACGTGGGGCTAACGGTCTTCATCCCCATTTTCCAGATGAGGGAACCGAGTCCCAGAGAAGTGAAGTGACTTGCCTAAGGTCACACAGCAGTCACCTGGCCACACCGCAGCTTCCCCCGTTATCACCTTCGTAGACCTGAATTCAAACTTCCCACTAAAATTTGAAGACGCCTGCCTCCCTCTTGCCAACTCAGGCCTCCTCAACATCTCCATGTGGAGAAGCAGCTTGGCCTGATGGAGACAGTCCGGGCCTGGGAACCAGAAGGATCTGGGTTCTAATCCTGACCCTTCCACTCGTCTGCTGGGTGACTTTGGACAAGTTGCTTCACTTCCCTGGGCCTCAGTTCCCTCATCTGGAAAATGGGGTTGAAGACCTTGGGTCAAAGACAGTATCCCTCCTGAATAGCTTCCAGTGATTAGCAAAATGCCTGGCACATAGTGAACACTTAAAAAAAGACCATATTTTTTAAAAAAGAGATCGTATTAGGAGATTGTTTATCCAAGAGCACTGTGATCTAGGGGAAAGAGCCTGGGCGTCAGAGGACCTGGGTTCTAATGCCAATTGCCTGCTAGGTGAACTTGGGCGAATCAATTATAACTTCTCTGGGCCTCAGTTTCCTCACCTGCAAAATGAGAATTCAATACCTGTTAATAATAATAACAATAATGGCATTTATTAAGCGCTTACTATGCGCAAAGCACTGTTCTAAGCACTGGGGAGGTTACAAAGTGATCAGTTGTCCCCCGGGGGGCTCACAGTCTCAATCCCCATTTTACAGATGAGGTAACTGAGGCCCAGAGAAGTGAAATGACTTGCCCAAAGTCACACAGCTGACAATTGGAGGAACCAGCATTTGAACCCATGACCTCTGACTCCAAAGCCCGCGCTCGTTCCATTGAGCCACGCTGCTTCACCTGTTCTCCCTCCTGCTTAGACCGTTAGCCCCATGGGGGACAGGGACTGTATCCGACAGGATTAAGCTGAATTTACCTCAGTGCTTAGAATAGTGCTAGACATAATAATAATAATGATGGCATTTGGTAAGCGCTTACTATGTAAGCTTTATCTGTACAATGGGGATTAAAGCTGTGAGCCCCCCCGTGGGACAACCTGATCACCTTGTAACCTACCCAGCGCTTAGAACAGTGCTTTGCACATCAATCAATCATCAATCATATTTATTGAGCACTTACTGTGTGCAGAGCACTGTACTAAGCACTTGGGAAGTACAAGTTGGCAACAAATAGAGACAGTCCCTACCCAACAGTGGGCTCACAGTCTAAAAGTAAGTAAGCACATAGTAAGCGCTTAACAAATACCATTATTATTATTATTATTTTATTTGTACATATTTATTTTATTTTGTTAATATGTTTTGTTTTGTTCTCTGTTTCCCCCTTCTACACTGTGAGCCCACTGTTGGGTAGGGACCATCTCTATGTGTTGCCAACTTGTACTTCCCAAGCGCTTAGTACAATGCTCTGCACACAGTAAGCGCTCAATAAATACGACTGAATGAATGAATGAATTATTATTATTATTATTATTATTATGTGCAAAGCACTGTTCTAAGCACTGGGGAGGATACAAGGTGAATTATTATTATTATTATTATTATTATTGTTATTATTATGTGCAAAGCACTGTTCTAAGCACTGGGGAGGATACAAGGTGATCAGGTTGTCCCACGTGGGGCTTACAGTCTTAATCCCCATTTTACATATGAGGTAACTGAGGCCCAGAGAAGTCAAGTGACTTGCCCAAAGTCACAGAGTTGACAATTGGCGGAGCCGGGATTTGAACCCATGACCTCTGATTCCCAAGCCCGTGCTCTTTCCACTGAGCCAGGCTGCTTCTCTTGACATGTAGTAAGAGCTTAAATAAATACTGTAATAAATAATAATAACGTAGTAATAATGATAGCCAACATTCCTCTCCCACCCAAAAAAACCTCCCACTTATGACCCCTCAAAGACGGGGGGAAAATATATATTTCCAAATGTACCCTATTTTCCGGCCCTATAATTCTGAAAGTTGGGGTAGATTCTTTCCATAATCCTTGAAGAAAATGTTCCAGTCCAGATTATTCAGTGAGTCTGAGGTAATGACGAAACAGATTCCAGAGAGCGAAAGGCCTCATTAACCTCATAATCAAATAGTGTGTCCATTTGCATATTCAAATGGTGTTCCATTTATATTGAAATATCATTCCTCTTTGACTATTGAAATGCTGATGGGAAGTAAAAGGGCCTAGTGACAAGAGCCCGGGCTTGGGAGTTTGAGGATGTGGGTTCTAATCCCAGTTCGGCCACTTGTCTGCTGTGTGACCTTAGGCAGATCACTTCACTTCTCTGTGCCCGGTTTCCTCTTCTGTAAAATGGGGATGAAGAGTGTAAGCCCCATGTGGGATGGGATCTGTGTCCAACCTGATGACCTTTTATCTATCCCAGCACTTAGAACAGTGCTTGGCACATAGGAAGCGCTTAACAAATACTATTATTATTACTATTATTATTATTATTGCCGACTTGTACTTCCCAAGCGCTTAGTACAGTGCTCTGCACACAGTTAGCGCTCAATAAATACGATTGATTGATTATTGTTAGAAATAGTGTTCCCATTTACATATAGAAATAGTGTGTCCATTTGCACATTCAAATATTATCTATATTTGGATAGAGCTCAGCCTGGGAGTTGGAAAGTCACGGGTTCTAGTCCTGGCTCCACTACTTGTCTGCTGTGTGACCTTGGGGAAGTCACTTCACTGTATTACCTCATCTGTAAAATGGGGATTAAGAGTATGAGCTTCATGTGTGGCTCAGTGGAAAGAGCCCGGGCTTTGGAGTCAGAGGTCAGGGGTTCAAATCCCGGCTCCAGCAGTTGTCAGCTGTGTGACTTTGGACAATCAGTCGTATGTATTGAGCGCTTACTGTGTGCAGAGCACTGTACTAAGCGCTTGGGAAGTACAAGTTGGCAACATATAGAGACAGTCATCATCATCATCAATCGTATTGAGCGCTTACTGTGTGCAGAGCTCTGTACTAAGCGCTTGGGAAGTACAAGTTGGCAACATACAGAGACAGTCCCTACCCAACAGTGGGCTCACAGTCTAAAAGGGGGAGACAGAGAATAAAACCAAACATACTAACGAAATAAAATAAATAGAATAGATATGCACAAATAAAATAGAGTAATAAATATGTACAAACATATATACAGGTGCTGTGGGGAAGGGAAGGAGGTAAGATGGGGCAAGTCACTTAACTTTTCTGTGCCTCAGTTCCCTCATCTGTAGGACAACCTGATCACCTTGTAACCTCCCCAGCGCTTAGAAGAGTGCTTTGCACGTAGTAAGCGCTTAATAAATGCCATTATTATTATTGTTATCGTTATGTGTAACAGGGACTCTGTCCAACTTGATTTCTTTGTATCTACCCCAGCGCTTAGATCAGCGTTTGGCACATAGTAATGCTTAATAACCTCCGCTCAGGGTCACACCTGGAGAGTTTCCAGTCCTCTACCAGTCTCGACTAGGGGAGGGAGGGTGCAGCAGAGGCCTGCCCATCATCATCAATCGTATTTATTGAGCGCTTACTATGTGCAGAGCACTGTACTAAGCGCTTGGGAAGTACAAATTGGCAACATATAGGGACAGTCCCTACCCAACAGTGGGCTCACAGTCTAAAAATGTCCATCCCATTCCTCGCTCGCCCAGTGGCTAGCGAGTGGCAGGCCATCCGCTAAAAGGCAAAAATCCCCCGTGCTGGGCAGCAGTGGCTCGGGAGAGAGTCGAGGTCAAGGGTTCGAGTTAACTGCGTGGAAGAGGCGATGGTCAACCATTTCCGGATTTTTCCCAAGAAAAATCTGTGGATCCACTACCGGAACGATGGCAGATGGCGAGCGGGGCGTTCCGGGAGAGACGTGTCCGTGGCGTCACTGTGGGTCGAAGACGACTCGACAGCATAAGACAAGTGCTTAACAAATGCCATAATTAGTATTGTTATCATTCATTCTCTGGGCCTCAGTTAGCTCAGCTGTAAAATGGGGATCGAAAGCGTGAGCCTCACGTGGGACAGGGACTGTGTCCAACTCGATTTGCTTGTAATAATAATAATAATGACAGCATTTATCATCAATCGTATTTACTGAGCGCTTACTGTGTGCAGAGCACTGTACTAAGCGCTTGGGAAGTACAAATTGGCGACATATAGAGACAGTCCCTACCCAACAGTGGGCTCACAGTCTAAAAATTTATTAAGCACTTACTATGTGCAAAGCACTGTTCTAAGCGCCAGGGAGGTTACAAGGTGATCAGGTTGTCCCACAGAGGGCTCACAGTCTTAACCCCCGTTTTCCAGATGAGGTAACTGAGGCACAGAGAAGTGAAGTGACTTGCCCAAAGTCACACAGCTGACAATTGGACAGCGTGACAATTGTACCCTCCCCGGCGCTTAGCAAAGTGGCTGGCACACAGTAAAGGCTTAACAAATACCATCATCACGATGTCTGTACATTCAAGTGCTTAGTACAGTGCTTTGCACACAGTAAGCGCTCAAGAAATAGGATTGAATGAATGTTCAAATAGTTCAATTTGCACATTCAAATAGGGTCTCTGTTTATATATTCAAGTAGTGTGCTGGTTTGTATATTAGACTAGTGTGTCCACTCTATTTTCCTTGGCCTGTGGATTGATGGATAATTTGACAGCACTCTGCACACCATAAGCGGTCAATAAATACGATCGAATGAATGAATGAATCAATCAATCGTATTTATTGAACGCTTACTGTGTGCACAGCACTGTACTAAGCGCTTGGGAAGTACAAGTTGGCGACATATAGAGACAGTCCCCATCCAACAGTGGGCTCACAGTCTAGAAGGGGGAGACGGAACAAAACCAAACATATTAACAAAAATAAATAGAATGGAGAGACAACTCAACAGCGTAAGACAAGACAATCAATCAATCAATCGTATTTATTGAGTGCTTACTGTGTGCAGAGCACTGTACTAAGTGCTTGGGAAGTACAAATTGGCAACATATAGAGACAGTCCCTACCCAACAGTGGGCTCACAGTCTAAAAGGGGGAGACAGAGAACAAAACCAAACATACTAATAAAATAAAATAAATAGAATAGATATGTACAAGTAAGGCAAGGAGCCCAAGCCCTACTTTAGTTGTGTGGAAGGGCTGGAAAGGACGTTTCGAGTCAGAAACTTGGTCCTTGGCATAATTGGGCCTGGATTTTCTTTCCGGGCCCTTCGTGGTTGTCTTAAATCTAAAACGCTCAACTATTTCTCTTTTCAGAGACCAAGAGGAGTCCGAACTACCGGCGAAGGAAGCGACGGAGAAAACGAGGAAGCTGAGCGCCACGGAAAAGGGGAAAAATCCGGCCGTTTCTTCCTTGTGAGTTTCCGCGGCCGTGGTCCGGCGGCGGATTGGGTGGGAGAGTGGGGGTCTGCCTGAGGAGACGGGAGCCGGATCATTAGGGGTCAAAAATTCCCCCAGCTCTGGTGGGCTCCAGGGGTCCTGAGCAAGAGCCACGGTGAACGGAGGTGGGTGTGAGTTGGGAACAGCCTTGCGAGGATCATCATCATCAATCGTATTTATTGAGCGCTTACTGTGTGCAGAGCACTGGACTAAGCGCTTGGGAAGTACAAGTTGGCAACATATGGAGGCCTTCCCAGACTGAGCCCCTTCCTTCCTTTCCTCCTCGTCCCCCTCTCCATCCCCGCATCTTACCTCCTTCCCTTCCCCACAGCACCTGTATATATGTATATATGTTTGTACAGATTTATTACTCTATTTATTTATTTATTTTACTTGTACATATCTATCCTATTTATTTTATTTTGTTAGTATGTTTGGTTTTGTTCTCTGCCTCCCCCTTTTAGACTGTGAGCCCGCTGTTGGGTAGGGACTGTCTCTATATGTTGCCAATTTGTACTTCCCAAGCGCTTAGTGCAGTGCTCTGCACATAGTAAGCGCTCAATAAATACGATTGATGATGATGATGATGATATGGATGAAGGGGAGGCAGTGTGGCTTAGTGGATGGAGCCCGAGAAGCAGCTTGGCATAGTGGGTAGAGTCAGAGGACCTGGATTCTAATCCCGCCCCGCTCCTTGTCTGCTCTGTGACCTTGAGCAAGTCACTTTCCTACGCCTCAGTTACCTCCTCTGTAAAATAGGGGTGAAGACTGTGAGCCCCACATACTATAATTATTATAGTATAATACTATTATATTAATATAATTAATTAATTATTAATTAATGGGAGTCAGAAGGAGCTGGGTTCTCATCCTAGCTCTGCTCCTTGTCTGCTGAGTGACCTTGGGCAAGTCGCTTCACTCTTCCGGGCCTCAGTTCTCCCATCTGGAAATGGGGGATGAAGACTGTGAGCCCCACATGGGGTATGGATGGTGTTCAACCGTGTATCTACCCCCACGTGGCTCAGTGGAAAGAGCCCGGGCTTGGGAGCCAGAGGTCGTGGGTTCTAATCCTGGCTCCCCCATGTGTCTGCTGTGTGACCTTGGGCAAGCCGCTTAACTTCTCTGAGCCTCAGTTACCTCATCTGTAAAATGGGGATTAAGACTGTGAGCCCCACATGGGACAACCTGATCACCCTGTATCCTCCCCAGCACTTAGAACAGTGTTTCGTATGTAGTAAGGACTTAATAAATGCCATTATTATTATTATTATTATTATTATTGTGCCTGGCTTAACAAATACAACAATAATTATGATGATGATGGTATTTAAGTGCTTAGTACGTGCCAAGCACTGTTCTAAGCGCTGGGGTAGATACAAGATAATCAGTTGTCCCACATGGGGCTCACAGTCTTCATTCCCATTTTACAGATGAGGTCACTGAGGCCCAGAGAAGCGCCTACTATGTGCTAAGCACTGTTCTAAGCCCTGGGGTAGATTTAAGGTAATCAGGTTTTTTTAAAAAAATAACATTTATTAAGCGCTTACTATGTGCAAAGCATTGTTCTAAGCGCTGAGGAGGTTACAAGGTGATGAGGTTGTCCCACTGGGGGCTCACAGTCTTAATCCCCATTTTACAGATGAGGGAACTGAGGCCCAGAGAAGTGAAGTGACTTGCCCAAATCAATCAATCAATCGTATTTATTGAGCGCTTACTGTGTGCAGAGCACTGTACTAAGCGCTTGGGAAGTACAAGGTGGCAACATACAGAGACAGTCCCTATCCAACAGTGGGCTCACAGTCTAAAAGAAAATAAAGCGACTCTGGTGGGATTTGAACCCACAACCTCTGAATCAATCTCTCGTCACTAGAAGTCCAGTGCGCTATCCATTGCGACACAGAGCCACCTGTCACACAGCTGGCAAGTGGCGGAGCCGGGATTTGAACCCATGACCTCTGACACCAAAGCCCGGGCTCTTTCCACTGAGCCAGCGTCCCTGTGTCCCATGGGGCTCGCTGTCTTCATCCCAACAAAACAAATGAAACAAAAAAAATGATGGGGAGGCAGTGTGGCCGAGTGGACAGAGCATGAAGTCCTTCGAGACTGTGAGCCCGCTGTTGGGTAGGGACCGTCTCTATATGTTGCCAACTTGGACTTCCTAAGCGCTTAGTACAGTGCTCTGCACACATTAAGCGCTCAATAAATACGATTGATTGATTGATGAAGGGAATCGGGATTCCCAGGTTCTCCGCCCAGCTCTGCCACTGACCTGCTGCGGGTCGCCTTGGGTGGGTTACGTAGCCTCTCTGAGCCTCAGTGTCCTCCCCTGTTCAGTGGTGTGATAGACCGTGAGCTCTCAATAGCAACCATTGATTTCTTTTAGAACTGGATGCAGAGCACTGTACTAAGCGTTCAGGAGAGCATAATACAGAGTAGCTGTGGGCAAGGAATTTCGTCTGGTATATTGCTCAACCGTCCTTTCCCGAGCGCTTAGGAAGAAGCAGTGTGGCTTAGTGGATACTGGCTTAATGGAAAGAGCCCGGGCTTGGGAGGCAGAGGTTGTGGGTTCTAATCCCGGCTCCACCACTTATCAGCTGTGTGACTTTGGGCAAATCACTTAACTTCTCTGTGCCTCAGTTACCTCATCTGAAAAATGGGAATTAAGTCTGGGAGCCCTATGTGGGACAACCTGATGGCCTTGTATCTACCCCAACACTTGGCACGTAGTCAGCGCTTAACAAATACCATCATCATTATTATTATTATTAAACACTGTACTGAGCACTGGCATAGATAATAATAATAATAATTGTGGTATTTGTTAAAGGCTTATTATGTGCCAGGCACTGTACTAAATGCTGGGGTGGATGCCAGCAAATCGAGTTGGACACAGTCCTTGTCCCAAGTGGGGATCACAGACTCAATCCCCATTCGACAGATGAGGTAACTGAGGCACAGAGGAGTGAAGTGACTTGCCCAAGTCACAGAGCAGATGGGTGGAGGAGCCGGGATTAGAACCCATGACTTTCTGACATGGAGGCCCGGGCTCTAGCCACTAGGCAATGCCGCTTGAAAATCCGGTCAGACACCATCCCCGTCTCTTCTGGGGCTCCCAGTTTAAGTAGGAGGGAGGACAGATATTTAATCCCCATTTAACAGGTGAGGAAACTGAGGCAACTGTAAGCTCATCGTGGGCAGGGGTGTATCTGTTTATTGCTCTATCGTCCTCTCCCAAGCACTCAGTATAGTGCTCTGCACATAGTAAGTGCCCAATAAATATGATCCACTGACTCTTTAATTCTCATTTAACAGATGAAGAAATAATAATAATAATATTATGGTATTTATTTAATCCTCATTTAACAGATGAAGAAATAATAATAATATTATGGTATTTGTTAAGCGCTTACTATGCGCCAGACACTGTTCTAAGCACTGGGGGAGATACAAGCTAATCAGGTTGCCCCACATGGGCGTGGCTCAGTGGAAAGAGCCTGGACTTTGGAGTCAGAAGTCATAGGTTCAAATCCCGGCTCTGCCAGCTGTCAGCTGTGTGACTTTGGGCAAGTCACTTAACTTCTCTGTGCCTCAGTTACCTCATCTGTAAGATGGGGATTAAGACTGTGAGCCCCCCGTGGGACAACCTGGTCACCTTGTAACCTCCCCGGTGCTTGGAACAGTGCTTTGCACATAGTAAGTGCTTAATAAATGCCATTATTATTATTATTATTATTAATAATAATAATATTATGGTATTTGTTAAGTGCTTACTATGCACCAGACACTGTTCTAAGTGCTGGGAGAGATACAAGCTAATCAGGTTTTCCCCCATGGGTGTGACTCAGTGGAAAGAGCCCGGACTTTGGAGTCAGAAGTCCTAGGTTCAAATCCCAGCTCTGCAAATTGCCAGCTGTGTTGACTTTGGGCAAGTCCCTTAACCTCTCTGTGCCTCAGTTACCTCATCTGTAAGATGGGGATGAAGACTGTGAGCCCCCCGTGGGACAACCTGATCACCTTCCAGTGCTTGGAACAGTGCTTTGCACATAGTAAGCGCTTAATAAATGCCATTATTATTATTTTTATAATCTCCTTTTGAGAGATGAGGGAACTGAGGCCCAGAGAAGTCCAAAGTCACACAGCTGACAAGCGGCAGAGTCGGGATTAGAACCCATGGCCTCCGACTCCCCAGCCTGGGATCTTGCCACTAGGCCATGCTGCTTCTCTAACCGGTGCACCAAGACAGTAAGCTCACCGTGGGCGCCCAAGGTCACTGTTCTCCCGTCCTCTCCCAAGCGCTCAGTACAGCGCTCCGCACGTGGTAAGCGTGGAATCAATCAATCGTATTTATTGAGCGCTTACTGTGTGCAGAGCACTGTACTGAGCGCTTGGGAAGTACAAATTGGCAACATAGAGAGACAGTCCCTACCCAACAGTGGGCTCACAGTCTCAAAAATGCAGTCGAATAAATCCAGTCGACTGACTGGTTGCCCCCTCCACCCTCTGGCTGTCTGTGCTCTCCCCCCGCCAGCTACAACGCGGTGTGCGACTGGGCCGTGGATCTCAAGGCGTCCTTTCACAAGGCCAACAAGACCGTGTGGATCTCTGTGGCGTTCATCGTTCTCTTTGCCGCGTTCATGAGCTTCCTGACGGGCCGCTTCTTCCAGAGGCTGGTGGACGCCGCTCCGGAGGAAAACGGCTGCCCCTGGCCTCCCCTCCAGCGGGGCCTGTGGCCTTACATCGGGGTCCGCCACCGCGACCCCCCGCCCGTGTAACCGGGGAATGTCGCGGGTCGGAAGCCCGTCGCTTCTCCGGGAGAGTGGGGAGGGATTTTTTTGGAAACGGGATGGGAGGATCCGAAACCCGACGGCGTGAGACTGTCTCCTTCTCCCTCCCCCCGGATTCCACGGCGGACCGCCGGCGCCTTTTCTGAGGAAAGACTGGACCGTAGCTAGGATTAGCCACTCGGATCGTTGAGACTTTTAACCGACCTACTAGGAGAAGGGGTGAATTAATTTTTTTTTTACTGAGAAGAAACCGTATTTTGTGTACATAGATGCTTTTTAGGTGACACGCGGAAACGTCAACTAGGCTAGGCCTCTGATAACGTTACTTTTGGCGCGAGCGTCCTGGTTCTCCCGATCCCCTGCCTTCCAGTGGCCGTCACGAATACGTGAGGACCCGAGTGAAGAGCAAGAGCTGATAGACGGCGTCGACGAAGAGGTGATGGGCGTTTTGGACTTTTTCCATCGCTTCTTCGCTGGTGAAATCCTTCAGCATGTGGTAGAGGGTGGAGTGAAACTCGGTGTCGTCTTCTAGATCTTCGGAGAAGGCCGGGCTGAACTCGTCAACCTTCAGCCTCTGAGCCCTCTGGCCGTTGAACATGTACAGAGACCAGTCTCTGGCGTTCACCGGCTCCGTCCCGAGATGCTCGCTCGCCTGAGGGACGGGAGAGAGACCGCCACATCTCCAAGACGTCAACAACCACTGCGGTGGCCGGGAACGTTTTACGGCACGGATCTCGGCCGGATCCGCCGTCTAAGCGGGACCGTGACCTCGCTTCCCAGGGTCCAGTTAAGGGCGCGGATTTTAGTACCTTTTTCCTACTTTTCGGGTTCACGGGCCTCGAGGCGGGGCTGAGCCAGATCCCGAGTATCCCAAACGGGAGTCCCATCCCCGGCCCTGTCGGATCGTCTGGGCGGAAACCACCGTCCGCTTCCGCCCAGCTCTCCGTGAGGAGCCTTTCGCGGCTTCTATTAAATCGTACATGGACGAATGAAGCTCCTCTCCCCTCCCGCGTGCGGGCCGGGCTTTGGAGGCCCCTTCCCAGCCTCGGCGGGCGATGCTCATCCTCGTGGGACACCTACCTTCAACACCACGGTCTCCGCGCCACAATTCAGGTTCCACTTGCTCCAGCCGAAGGCCAAGGCCGGGGCCATCAAGGCCATCTGTTGATAAGCTTTGACCTCGGTTCCTGGGCTCTGAGGGGAGGGGAAGGAACGGACGCTACTGAGCCGGGGGGGGGAACGACACTACAGGGTGGATTTCGGGGGCCGGAGTCACCCCCGAGAGCATCCGCCGACACCCGTACGTTTAGCCGACTCGTAGCCTCGTTGCCTGTTTGTGAACCGTCTGCGCTTTCGGTGTTCTCGTTCAATAAACTCAGGTGTGAAAAGATCCGACGTCTTCCCTCCCGTGACCAGCTAAGAAGTGGTAATCGTATTTACTGAGCATCTCTGGGGGCATTAAAGTGCGTGGGAAAGGAGGGTAATAAGGGTGCTTAAGTGCTCACTACGTGCCAAGTACTGTACTA